>NW_001820811.1:424870-444235 GCF_000146945.2 Sclerotinia sclerotiorum 1980 UF-70 | reverse complement strand
ATCCTCTGGTTTGATCAAGACCTTCAGCAATGAAATCACCCGATGAAGAGATTGCTCAAACTTGCCCTTGTTCTCGAAAGGATAATGTTGGCTGGAATATGGCATACTGCCAGACTCGAACCAACAATCAAAGACCTCCTCAATTCGTTTCAGCTGGCCCTTGCCCATCTTACTAGGAATGGTGATGTGGTCGATCTTGTCACGATGGAGGTCGGTTATCTCGCCTTCGTAGCCACTGAGTTCCTTCAACTCGGCGATACTACTAATACATACCTTCTCCTCGTAATCATCACTGACCCAGATAGGGATTGGAGTACCCCAATACCTGTTTCTCGAAACGTTCCAGTCACGGGCATTTTCGATCCAACTGGCGAATCGCTTTTCCTTGACAAACGAGGGAGTCCAGTGGGATCCTTCGATATTCTTCAACATAGCAGGAACAATTTCAGGAATTCTAATGAACCAAGAAGGAACAACTCTGTAGATCAAGGGGGTGTCCGATCGTGGACACATAGGATAACTATGTTTGATGGTTGATTCAACAACTAGCCTTCCAGTGCCCTTCAAGTATTTAATGATAGCTTTGTCGGCTGCCTTGACATGTTGACCTGCAAAATCTCGAACTTGTTCAGTGAAGTGGCCGGTCTCGTTGATTGGACATGGGGCTGGTCGCTTTTCGTCGATGACGCCGTTTTCCATTGCAACATTGTAATCTTCCTCTCCGAAAGCTGGCGCTTGATGAACAATACCAACACCACTATCGTCGGTGACGTATGCAGCGTTGAAGACTCTGAAACCATAGTCCTTAAATTCTTCATAGAAATAGTCGAAAAGCGGCTCATATTGCCAACCAAGCATGTCACTACCCTTGATCTTTTCCACAATCTTGAACTTGGCCTTCTTCGGATCCTTGTAAAGTGTACCGAGTAATTTTTCTAACAGAATATAGTTCTTTCCCGATGCTTCGTCGTGAATTTTCACGTACTCGAAATCTGGATGTGCTGCTAAACCAGTGTGCGAAGGAAGTGTCCAAGGAGTAGTTGTCCATGCCAGGAGGCATGTGGAAGGGTCCTTCAACAATGGGAAAGATACAATAACCGCTGGATCAGTGACATCTTGGTAATTTTGATTTGCCTCGAAATTACTCAAAGCTGTGGTGAGAACTGTCGAGTATGGCATAACTCGATAACCTTGGTAGACAGATCCTTTCTTGAAGATCTGGCTGAACACCCACCATTCTGATTCCATGAATTTTGGGTCCATTGTCTAAGCTTGTCAGCCAAGAGATGTCAATAGCTCCTATGAAGGCTTACCTTATAGTCATTATCAAAATCAATCCAACGGCCTAACCTGTCAATTGTTGTGCGCCATTCCGACGAGTATCGCATAACAATAGCTCTACACTCCTCGTTGTATTTTGCGAGACCCATCTTCATGACAGCATCTTTTCCAGAAATACCAAACTTTTTGTCAATCTCGTGTTCAATTGGCAAGCCATGTGTATCCCATCCGAAACGTCTCTCGACGTGATATCCTTTCATTGACCAATACCGAGGAATAATATCCTTAATGGTGGATGCGAGTAAGTGACCATAGTGAGGCAAACCAGTTGCAAAAGGAGGTCCATCGTAAAATGTATATCGAGGCTTTCCTTCAGAAAGCCTATAAAGGAACGAAACGAGGTCAGGACATATTGATCTCGTTTTCAATTATTGTGTATGCAAGTTGACTTACTCGAGTTGTCGCTCGAAAGCTTTAATCTCCTTCCACTTCCTAAGAACTTCTTCTTCCTCTTTTGGGAAATCCATATTTTTTGGTGTTTGAATTATGGAAAGTCTGAAGATGTTTGGGAGGAGTCTCCAGTGGAATATAAACTTGGCGGGGTCGGGACGACGGGCAATGAATTTCGTGAGTCAAAATTGAATGTTGTACGACCAATAGACCTGAGTCATATCAAGGCTGTGGATCAGCCTTTCGAATAATTTGAACACTAAACCTTTTCAGTCAACGAGTAGTCGACTTAATGCCGTGTCTATTCTAGCTCAAAGGGAAGGCGGTAAAATCGCAGACCGGGTTTCTTTTTTCTTTTTCTTTGGAATATGATCTTTATGTAACCAACGACCTCAATGATGATCATAGGTTCTACATCAAGTTCGTATTGAGCCTGTAGTAGTTCTCAGATCACGAACAACAGACACAACGAGTGTCTCGAAGAGTGTTTTGGGTCAATATCCTGCATGAAATGGTGTACACTCTCAGCCAGCAAGTTGCAGACCAGCATTCCTTGGTCATGTAGCATATTGCAATGCTACATCTAAATCTGACCTACGCCAAGTATAAATTCCCTAGTGTTGGATCAATTTGTATACTCACACACTGCATGTAAGTTTAATACAATGACAAACATTCGATTGCTGCTTAATATATTTTCCGTCCAAACACTCCTCTCCACCGCTATCACTTCTAAGTCAGCTCAAAGCCATGACTATATGTGAGTGAAAGAAGATTTTCTGGGTCAACGAAAAAATCTATCCGGTCTAGCATTATTGGTAAGGGCCCAGGAGGCCTAACAATAGCAGCTCGTCTTACTGGAACTCCCACACCTTCTCGAAGCTGGTGACGGCCACTCAAATGACACTAGTTTACTCGCCTCAGGTATATATACAGTCTTATATAGTGGTACTGTGTATGATTGGAATTTTCGAATTGTACCACTGGTCGACATAATTATCTTCTTCCTTCACGAATGTAGTCCTTGACAGCTTTCAAACGTGTACGCAAACAACTAACAAGTCGCCGCCTATCCACAATCCAAACAAGTGTGGTGTTTCAGCTCTATAAACTTTCTACATTGGACACATGCTCCAAAAATAATATCAATAACTGGTGCGACCATGGAAATGCAACTTGGTCACAGGAAGGGTTTGACCCAATTTTCAAATGATCTGAACACTTTGTAGTACCGCTAGCATTGTTGAACAAGTTTGGAAGACGGAAAGCATCATTCCAAGTTTTCACTGTGATAATGGGCCAATTCTCAACACGTTTTTGGGATATCTATGGTTCAATAGATGAACCGTGGCCCAGGATTCTCGAAGCTCTTGGATTGGGAGTGAAAAGTGATCCGAGAGATGCATCAGGAGAATATCTCAATCCTTTGAATTTGGATCTGAATGGTAGAAAGAGAAGCCTGCAGCGAATGCATACTACATGTCTGTCTCAAAAAAACTGAATCTGAAAGTGATTACTGGCACTTATGGAAAAAGATGATCCTCCAGGGTGAAAATCTCAAATAAAACTATTGCTAATGCAAAAAAATGGGTAATCTTATGTACAGGTGCAACTGGAATTTTCCAAATACTTGAGTTATCAGGAATCAGGAATACGGATACATTCCAAAGACAAGGAATCCATGGTTTTGTGGATAATCAAAATGTGGGTGGAATCTTACAAGATCATTTCTATATTCCAATTGGGTAAAATATCCTAATGTGCTATGCTTCCGCACTTTGGCTAGCAATAACTCAAGCTTCAAAGTCAATCCTGGCATAACTACCACGGGAAATTTCACGAACCTCCAATACTGCGTATGAGCGAAGCACCACCAATGCTACCGGTCTTCTTGCTACTACTAGCGCAAGTTCGAGACTTCTGTCTCGTCCAAAAACAGTTGCGGTAGCCTGGAATTTCCAATAACGAAATCCTCGAATAAGCTTTGTGCTGGACTTAAGGAGCAGTGCAAATTGCAGCCCAATTATCTTCAAGTGAGGCAGTGAAGCAAGAGCGAGTGAGCTTTGCAAAGGAGCTGTAGAGATCTACACCGAGACCAAGCATAGAGCAATGGAAAATTTGTGACAAATATTTTCTCGGCCAGCGAATGATTCGAGTGATCTCCCATTTAAACATTTCAACTTTTCATACCACACATCCCCGCCCACAGTCGCCCTCTATTCAAAAGACCTACCCATAGAGATATACACAAACTGACACACCACAGACTCGGCGTAAGCGACGGAATGTTTTTTTGGGATTCAATGACTTTTCCTAACCTTTCTTCCCCGTCAGACCTGCCAGCTTCCTCAGCCTCCTCGGCGTCCTCGAACACCCATTTTCCCGTGATTTCACCCGCATCTCCTGTCCTTCTACGTGCATCTGCCCAAGCTGGATTTGAGTTACCTCTCTCACCCTTTGATCTGATCATTGTCACCATCATAACGACACATCTCCAATCCTTCGCCTCCGTCATACGCACAAGGAAACGATACCATCTACCAATCAAACTATTACCCTCCCAGTAACCCCAATGTTGGACTTCATTAAAATTCGAATATCACCTCATCGGTACTTGTTCTATGCTAACTCTTCCTAACATCCGGAGTTGTTGATGAGAAATTTAAAGTGATGTGGCATGGAAATATTGAGAATGATCGATGTGAGTTATTTTCCACTTTTAGTGAGAGGAAATTTGCGGAGTTCGATTCATGCGGCTGCGGAGAGGGGAGCGGAGTCTATTATTCAGGGTCATTAATGAATGAACACAAGGAAATATTGGGATTTCCCGCGTACGCTACAAGCTCTAGAGTATGTCGAGATGATCCATGGAAGATTAGCAAGTATAGTTACTCTAATCTTGAAAGTGTAATTAAAAGTCAAATTTGCATTTTGCTCAAACGTCATGTGTATATTCCTATTACATCTCACAGTCACACATATTTGACTATAAAAGCATTGATATAACGGTCATTTCCCATGTAGTTTTCTCTCATCAAGTGAATGTTATCACAACCGAGTAGTCAATTTTCAGTCATTTTCGAGTCATTCCACGGTTATTTTTAAAGAACTCATAAGAGTAATACTCATATGTCCACATTTTCGCATCATGAATATGAACTTCAACTATTCATGATTCATTTTGGCAATTATGCATATGCCCCAAGCCTGTGAATGATCACATTTACTACATTTTTTACCCGTGAATACCTATTTCTCTCTTTTCCGGCTCATCCTTGCAATCATGTATGGCGAAACCCACTTGTATAATATGTATTTACCACATCTACTATTCATAATATATTATCTGGCGGGCTTTCCCAGTCACTTTGAGCACCAATTTCTAGCTTCCAGATATGTATAAAAGGACAGCAATTTCTCCTTCTGGAACTGAGGTCTGTACATTTACCTTCATTCAGCTCTCCACACATCCATACACTTACACATCTACATCTACCAAGCCTACACACCTACATTCAGAAGATATTCATTACATCCACATCGAAGCATCCCAATACACAAGATCAAACAGTACATTCTGGCATCAAAGCCTTCGAAAATCTCATAGAAACACATATCGAGTCTAAAAACGTCACCGTCGATTAATTTCATCCAAATCTTCGAAGAATCAAAGAAAAAATTACTACATTACGCCTTTGTATTTTTACAAACTAGAAGTTATGTCAGATCATGACATTGACAGCCCTGTGAGCGACCCCGCCGCCCATTGGGACATGAATGCGGTTCATAATGCCGAAACCGTGGAATTACACCTGTTGGACTCCGGGTTTCTACCTGGACGCGAGCCTGTAGGTACACTTCTTAGGTCATTGTATGATAGGGAACATTGTGGAAGTTGCAATGAATTGATGGATCCCGACGTGCAAGAATGGAAAAGGGTGCACATATATGAAAGCGCAGACTATAGAAGAGACTTCTGGAACAGGACCTGCAGATACGAGAGAGGAGAGTATTTGGTAGATGGAGATCTTGCCTGTCAGCCAGAAGATGTTCCGTGGTTTGTAGCACAACAAATTCATCCACAGCTCCAATATCCAAATGTCGAATTTCAAACCGACACTTCCATGAATCGGTACCTTTTAAACGCCCAGTCTCAACCCCAACCAGGCGAGGCCAACGCTACTCCGAACTTCCTTGAGTATGCCGAAGAACAACAATACCAACAGCCCGCACCCGGTGCTAATTGGATTAACTCTCCTTCACCATTGGCAGGAACAATAGCCTATACTGGCCAACCAGATCAGCTGTACAATCCCCAGGGATGGTTTGACATGTGTACCAGCATTCCTTCCCACACTGGTGATTCCTCTACCATACCTGCCCCATACAACACTTTTCACCAGCCCGATACACAAGAATGGAGTCCATCATACCCCTTAGCAACAAGCAGCCAATATCAGCATGAAGATACTAGCAACAATAGGCGTGGCAGTGCTAGTAGTCAGCATAGTCGCAGAACTGATCATCGAACCGGTCAATAGGGGTTATGGTAGCAAGTCTGATGGACGTGATAGGGAGTGCGATATAAGTGGAAATATAGACGAAATATTTTGAAATCTTCTCCTATTACTCAAAAGTTTTTTTGAATTTATTTGTTTTAATGTTTCAATGTTTCGATATAGCTGCACCGAGCGCTGGATAGCTTCATACAGCCTTCTATGATTGGAAAAGAAGAGATGGGGGGAGGTATAGAAGTAGATTAAGAATTAATAAGAAAAGTCTGATTTGTTAAAAGGAATGACCTCACACAGGGAATAGTGGGAAGCTGATAGGGCAGAACTGAGGTAATATTGGTCTAGTAGGTAAATCTCTCTTCTAAGTTCTACGGAAGTGCGAAGCTCTCTGTAAGAGAGCTTCTCAATCTAGTCCTAACAGGACTAGTGCCCTGTGCACGTGCTACGCAGGAACCATTCACTTTAACATGATTTTACTTTTTATAATTGAATGAATCTTGATCACTTATCCGAACCTCAACTTTTAAAATACCTCATTTTTTAATTTCTATTCTCTAATTTTAAATTTCAGTTTTTTAATATTATTATTTATATTTTATTTATATTTTATTTATATTTTATTTATATTTTATTTATATTTTATTTATATTTTATTTATATTTTATTTATATTTTATTTATATTTTATTTATATTTTATTTATATCTTATCTTATTTATATCTTATTTCTATCTATTTATATACTATCTATTTATATATATCATTTATCTACCTATTCCTCTATCAAATCTACCGGATAATCTAAACCTTAATATTCAACTCAAGCCTAATTAACCTCTTTTCATCAAAAGAAGAATCACTCCAAACACCGAAATAAACACAAGCACTAGCACAAAACAACCCAATATAAATATTCTACATCAATCAATCAATGAATCAATCCGAGTAAGTCCCAGACTGGACCAGACCAGATCACGACTACTACTATGTACTATTATATATTCAACCATCTTATCTTATTTATCTATCCGATTCCTCTTCTTATTCTTATTCTTATTCTTACTCCTAGCATTTACTGCCCCCAATGCCCTCTCTGTACATGCATGCATCCCCATCCACCCTAACCACCGCACAAGTAACTAATACCAACACCAACACCGAATTTCATTGATTCTCCCCCTTCTTTCTTCTTTCTTCTTTCTTTATTTATCGCACTTCCTGCCGAAAAAAAGCCCGGTAGATGAAGTAGAAATCTCTAATGTACAGTCAATTGCCTTGATAATATCTTCTCTTCTCTTCTCTTATTTTCCAACCCTCTCTTATCTTTTCTCCCGAGTCTTCACTTATATCTGCATCTGCATCTGCAATTGTATATCTCGCCTTCCCAAACCATTCAAATTCACCCTGCCCTGCCATAATATCTTGGCTTTTCCATTCAACATCCTCCACCCAACCCTCTCTATGATCACCATACCCCCACCCTACTCCCCGCACATCTTCTCTGTTTCATTTCCCAAGGCCAGGGAAAAGATTTTAGAAAACACGCCATCCAAATCCCGCATTCCGAATGATTCCCAAGAACTAAAACAACACTACCTATCCATATCCATAGTAAGTGTAAGGAAGCTAAGTAGCTAATATAATTATTGAAAAGATCTTCCCCCGTCCCATCTCCATCCGCCCTGAACCGTAAATAGAATTGCTGCCACCAAAAACAAAGGGAAAAATTAGAAGCAAAAAGTCAAGTCCAAATATTCGTCATGTCAAAAAAATTTGCGATAGGCTAATCGTTAGCGAGCAAGCAAGCCCCTCCCAAGATATATGAGCCAATAAAAGAGATTCTTGTCATACTTGATCTCTCGGGTCAGCTTTATCTCTGCTTGCTTCACAAATACAAGTATATAAACGTCGATGATGTTACTCCATCTCGACGAAATCTTGGAGAAGAAACGAGTGATGTATGACGAATTTGGAGGAAGATTTTGCGGGAGAAATGTAAGCAGCTGGGTAATTTGGCTACAACGAAAAATAAAAGTAACAAAAAAGTCATGTCAAGTCGTTAAAATTCTCCTCTACCCCAATGACCCAAGGAAGGAAGGCTATGAAATGCTGCATTTCAGATGCACCAATCAAATAAAAAATCCAGAGACCTTGCGCCACGCTAGCAAATGCCGATCGATAAATGAAAAATGATTGAAAATACATCATTTGATGTGTGAGAAATGGGTATGATTTATGGGCTTATGTTCTTCTAGAATTGCCGTGCAGCAGCAGTCTGCTTTTGCGGGCGTAAATGCTTGCCAAGTCTGAATGACTTGAAGAATCGATCAATCTTGTTCTGTAGCCGCACGGATAACCATTAAAAGGGCGTTGAAAGTCCGTTCTTTGACTGTCTTTTACTGAAGCGGTGGGACTTCTTTCTAGAGTCTCCAAAAGCGTCTTCCCCTCCTAAACTGGCCTGACTCTTGGTTAGATGATGCCGACCTGATCGGTCACTGGGGCCAAAGTTGTCTTGATAGATGCTTGTTCCATGGATAGTACTGGTAGGACTTGTGGCGGCGGATGACATATCGAAACCAGTATCGCTGTTGTAAGAGCCAACCATATTTTGCGATAGAGCCATATCTTTGGCTTTTTCAATAGCTTCGATCCATTCTTGTGCCGATGTTTTCGCAGGATCATTGGAGGTTACCGAAGTTTTGGTGTCTTCGAAGGTATAATGTGTTCCACGCTAGTTGTGATCAGTATTGAATGAGTTATTGGACGTGGACTAACTTACTGTGTCCACACACCACACAGATTGCCCCTTGGAATCTGATTGCGTCCGCCATGAGCAATCGGAGGCTAACAAGGATATCTCCATTTTTGTCTTCTTTTCATCGCCACCAGCAGCAGCTAGAATGATTCTTGCGCTAGACGTGACCATCACAAGCCTTGCTCTTTTCTTGGTTGTCGAACCTCCAAAGAATCTTGCAAATCCTCCCTTCTTTTCAGGGACATCTTCGCCATTCTTCGAGCTAGGACTATGGGGCAATGGCGAGGATAAGACCATTAAATTCCCCAATTTCAAAATACGCTCGTTATTTCGTGTCAACACGGGCGACCATTCAATGTCGAGCTGAGTTGGTGGAGGAAGTTCGGTGATTATCCTAGGCTGTGGCCTCGAGTTACCATTGGACGGAGTTAGTTGTGCCGTTGCGCGTGATGTTGGAGGTGTGGTTGAAAGATTATTGAGCATGATCAAATGAGGTTCTTGTGCAGGTGGAACATAAGGCTTTAACCTGGGAGCTTTCACCTTCCACAAATCCCGACTAAATCTCATTCCGTCGAAGAATTCGTGATTTTTGATGTGCTCGATCGATAATCTCCTTTGTGGGTCAAGAACGAGGAGCCTTTCGACGAGGTCTCTGGCGGCAGGGGGAAATCCTGGGGGAAACTCGTACTCCAAACTGACGATCTTCTGAAAGGTTAGGTATTCATTAGCGGCTTTGAAAGGAGGTCGTCCAGCCAAGAGTTGGTAAATGATACACCCGTAAGCCCATAAATCACTTGCTTTGCAAGCGTTTTTGTCCGTCAATAACTCCGGGCTGACGTACTCGGCCGTCCCAACAAACGAACTCGCTCTTGTCGATTCTTCTTCTCCATTGCTAGTTATGTCGTATGGTTTAGGAGTCAATCCAGGAGCCGGGAGTAGTTTAGCAGTTCCAAAATCTGTGATCTTGATGTGCATTTTATCATCCAATAAGACATTTTCCGGCTTCAGATCTCGGTGTATCACTCCCTTCTGGTGCATAGCATCGATTGCCTCGAGAAGTTGAGCGCCGTAGAACCTCGTGCACTCCACATCAAACGACCCGGTCTTTTTCAATACTCCTAACAGTTCTCCGCCGCTGGCATACTCGAGGACGTAATATAAACACGCGCTATCCTGGAACGTAAAGAATAATCGAATGATACCTATGTAATTTATTAGAACAATCACGGGCTCCGATGGGACATACAGGAAATAAGAGAATGATACTTGAACGCAGTCATTGAGGTTTGCCGGAGGGGGTTCTTTCTTACCTGGATGATCCGATAATCGGTTTAGAGTATCTTTCTCTATATTTACATATTTAATTTTTTTCTCCTTGATTATATGCTTCTTGTCCAGGATCTTGACGGCATGATCTATTAGTGTCTGGCGGTCCGTTGCAAATAATACGGTGCTGTATGAGCCCTCTCCTAATGTACGCCCAAAAATAAAATCTTGCACCCCCTTCCTCACCTGCTTCAGGTGCACCTTCCCGTCCGCATCAATCTCCTCACGAACGCCTACTGCGGCCCCTCTTACTTTCCACTCTTCAGCGGTGACCACGTTTCCTTCGGTGTCGTAATGGGTGCCAGCAGCAGACTTGGGATGTGCCGGATTATCGTAGCCTCCACCCACTCCCCTCGAACCTCTCCTTGGTGGCACGGGGCCGTTACCTGGTGGCATGTTAAGATTTTTGTTGTACGATCGATCTCTATGACTTCCTTCTCTGGACAGCACGCCTGCCTGCATTGCTGTGGCTGCCGACCTTGAATCACTCCTTGACGGTACTCCACCATGTATTGAAGCATTCGAAGATTCGCTCCTCACTCTATATGATCCGTGATCTCTATTCGGCATTGCGTTTGGAGGGGGTTGCGCTGCGTAGACACCTGACATTGGCCGGCCGGCCCCCGGAGGTGGGTATGCTCGAGATCCGTTCTGCATGGGATGTGGTTGATACGGGGGAAATGCTTGTTGTTGTTGAGACTGGTGATTCATGGGCATTGATTGTCGATATGCCTTTGCTCCTACAGGCCTCGGCAAAGGCTCTTGCTGCGCCTGTACCTTTATAGATTCACCACTGCTTGAGGCTGAACGTGAGTTTGGGCGTTTCGAATCTGAAGTTTGTGGAAGTTCTGGGGATGGCGTAGAGTTTGAAGACGGGTCGCTGGGTGAGCCGCGTCGGAGGATATTAAATAAGGAATGTCGTTTTGATTGCGTTTGGGAATCTGGGGTTTTCCGCGCGTCTCTAGTTTCCGAAGGAGTCAAATCTGCGGCTTGGGCTGGGACGAATGAAGGTTCGTCATTTGTGTGTTCGTCATTGCGATCATTCGAAGCTTCAAGCGTTGATGTGCCGGATGATGCATCATCAGGATTAGCTATCCGTAAGCCACCGAAGGATTGAGATAGGGATAAATCGTTCTCCATGTTGGCCCTCTTTCTTTGGTTGCGAGTTCTACCAGTACAGTCGTGTGGTAAAGTGGCCGTCAAGCAGCGAAATTGGTCCTAGCCTATATCATCCCAATGCTGCTAATGTTACGAAGGTCGGTCCTGGCTATTGTAGCAGGTGATAGAATTGGAAAGGTGAAGAAAGGAAGGAAGGAAGTGAGTAGTGAGTGAGTGAGCGAGTGAGTGAGGGAAATTAAAATAATAATAAGAAGAATAATAATAATTTAAAATTTCCACCCAAGTAGAGGAACAAATAACGAGGATTTGAATGTGAGTGAGTCTTGGTGACCCTATCTTTTTTGGGATCTGGAATTGAATCGATATGTATACGTAGGACAAGTCACTGAATGATACTTTGATCTGCGTACGCTGTTGTGGCTTTGGTGTGTGTACCTGGTCCGGGGAGGGAGGTAGGTAGGTAGGTAGGTACTAGGTAGGCGTTGATTTAAATTTCTCAGTGTCCTTTTGCTGGGGGGATCCAAAGATAGACAATTACGATGAAAACAGTCAGAATAATGTCCTCTTCTCTTTTAAAATGACCTTTCAGACGGCTTAGATTCGGAAGACTGGAAAGATTGATTGGTTGTGTTAAATCAATGTTCACTACTAGGGATTCATTCAAGTAGTCGAGTGTAAAAGAGAACACTAATTAATTATAAACGAAATGAACTCCTAACAAGATCTTCTAGTGTTCCATCCATTCAAGATGACTACCGCTGCTGTAGTGAGTGAGTGAGTGAGAGGTAGAGAAAGGTGTTTGTACTGGTCGACCATTTAATAATAATAATAATAATAACTAAGTTTTCGAGTTTTCTAGATTTGAGTTCTGGTATGGTACAGAGAGGAATAAAGTTGTTGAAGAGAAAGTATGTATCATCCATGTCCACTCCCGTACTCCGTATAGATACCTACCTCTAGCTTAGCTACCTATGTATGCAGTAGACTGATGGACTAACAAAGAGGCTGAGGAATAAATAGTCGGGGAAAAGCTATATTTGGCTACCGGGTCTGCGTAAAATACCTAAACAATTATGTATAGGGGTGTCAATTGTTCCCATTTGCATAGATTCGGTACATCTCGTATGCATTACCTATGCAGGATCCATTACGATATCCGTTATCCATTATCTGAACAAGAGAATTCATCAACAAGGCAAATTGAAGTGTGGGTGTGAATACATCACATCGCTGATCATGTATTAGCGATATTTTGGCAAACAAATTGATTAGTCATCCGAAATCTATCTAACGGCAGCACAATGATGATATACACACACCTCCCTTTCAGATAGATCATCTAATCAAAAGATGTCTCTCGCGTGGAAGGAAGACCTGATTGTTCTGCAAATGTTCCTGTAACGGAACGGAGTATGTACCTACCTACCTCTGCATTGAACGCCGCTCTAAAGCCACCCACCACCACCCAAGGTTGAAAATTCAGGTACGACCTTGTACGACTTGTAATATTATTACTAAGATTTGGGCGGTACGATACGATGCGATACGGACGATACAACGGTAACAACGGACTTGCTCAAATGCCACACTCGACCAATTTCATCATTTCATCATTTCATCTTCATGACTTGCATTTGGCTTCACAAATGAGATGTACCACCACCATTTTGTTCTCCTTAATTACCTACGTCGTGTCTTCATTTCATCTTTCTCATTGCTGTCGTAGCGTAGGTTACGCATTATGCTAACTAAAAATCTCACGCTGTCTCAATCAAAGCTTGGTTGCATGTTCAATTCGGAAACATATTTAGGTTTGATAACATAACCCTTTCACCAACCATTCTAGGATTTATTTGACTTGTGCATGAGATTATTTCCGCTCATAGAAAAATACCTTTTCGAGCTGGCCTCTTACTTGAAGCCAGAGTGGCTGTTTCCTGGTGATCTGATATCAGAGTCCGCGACGCCAATCGGTAACGACGACCTATAAGATATCTCAACATTGCTGACCATCTTGTCATCCATGCTCAATTACTAGTTATACTTTCATTGCTATCCCAAGGTCTCAGTAGATTCAGGGTGTAATCATGTCCTTCCAAATGGCCGACTTTATTCTTGTTCGTTCTTTCCCAATGCGACGAAAAGTGGATCAAGAGGTCCAAATATGACCCATTCTGTTAACTTTCGCAGACTGGTTATATCAATGTTCTTTCCTCTTCCAGTGAAGTGCCTAAAGATCTTCATCCAATGTGAATAAATGCTTTTTCTTCAAGATTGCATGGTATATCCTTTGTGATCTTGTTCCATCCTTAATTTTGATCTCCAGTCACCAGTACAGTCATGATTCGACTGACCCCTTCCCTCATAACCATTGGTTTGGGCGATATTAAGGATTATGATAGACGCGCAAAACGTCAAGCGAAGCTGAAGCCTGTGGATATTCCACAAACCACGCCTCACTCACAGATCATTTTACCGATAAGATCCATCAGCCCAAGAACCAGAGTCCATGGCCCATCTGCTAGTGCTATACCGAGCACCGATGGAAGTCATCTCGCGAATCAAACTAATCAGAAACCAGATGAGGGTTATAAATTTCCTAGACTTGAATCCCCTCTGCCATTGGAATGTGTTTTACAAATTCCTGCTCATGCTCAAGGTTCTGATATTTTCGACTGGACAAACCCATCCCCTCGCTCTTCTGATGGCACAATCACAAACAACCATCCTGTAGATCACTCCTCGGTATTGATAGCGTCCGATAGTTTACACAATGCCACAAATAGGGAAACATTTGAAGAATGGTTAGACGCGAGGCGAGGAAAGATAATGGATGAGATGCAGGAGGCTCAAAGTAGCCAGGACTCGGCAGAGCTTGAAGTGGGCGAAGAATCCTTTGAGAATTTGGGTACTAGACGGCTCTCTTCGCCTTCGAAAGACAACTTTGACTACGGTGGATTTGTCGAAAGTCCTAGTCAGCATGAAAGTGACCAAAGTCGAGGATCTTCACCTTTCGGTAAGACTTTACTCCATATGATAGTGGTACCACACATTAAGTGCTTTGCACATTTGTGGCTACTCAAGACATGAAATGATCAAGATATAGCAAAATAACTAATACCCTTTAGAACCAGAAGATTCCTCAACCACTCCCCATCTCCAACCGCCGGTAGCACAGAGGTTACAAGCTCGTACAAGATTACCACGCTCACCTTTGTTCCTTGCACAAAATGCATCGAGCTCACCAGAGCGACGTGTAAGTACACCTTCGTTTTTCAAATCCGTCTAGAGTGTTGCAAAGGCTCTTTAGAGGCAATGGCTAACTCCCGGATGTTGTAGTCCACAACCAGTTTAACTCCCAGGGTTGTCTCTCGTATATCTACTCATAACACTCCAGGTTTTATGTTTGCCCAGCCAGCTCGACGCCCTGGACCCAGCCCCCATCCCCATTCAACAAGTCAGCCTCGGACATTGAGACACCAAGCTAACAGCTTTTCATTTGACGACTCGGAAAGATCTAGCGTTGCTTACGAACAAGAAAGGGCATTATCTTCATCAACAACCGATAGCCGACCGCGGCCATCGGAAAGCCTTAATCTTCGTCAAGAATTGCGTGGAAGTTCTCTGCAGAGTTCTCGAATACCATCGTTTGCAAGTTCTATTCGCAGTCAAGAGCATCCTTCTTCTGACCGGGAAGTATCAGCGCAATCAAAGGGAACTGAAGACGAACCGAATTCTGATCGACCTATTCGCGTCGAAGACATTGACCCCCATAGTCTTGTTTTGATCTCAGAGCAATCTGTAGTATCCACAACATCTTCTTTTAATGCTTCCCAAGAATTGCGTCTGCCACCGCCATTTTCAACCGTTTCTAGGTCAGTCTCGAGGGCAGAATCACTTCCAAGTTTTTCGCCAGGTGGAAATCAAAGCGGGCCTTCACCTGCAAGCATCGTAAGAAGCTTTCAAGGGAGTCCTTCAGTGAGCCCCTCAAGAGATATCTCTATCTCAAGCTCCATCATTAGTCAACTGATTCGAGAGCATGACGAGAGACAAGCATCAAGTCCACCTGTAAGTCCACTTTATATTTACACGTCTGCTTCTTCTAAACCTCCTTGTGCACTAGTCAGGTGGGCGTCGACGATTAAATCCTATCATCAGAGCTGCTGCACGCCTATTCTCGAGTCCCATATCAAGATCATCTTTACATAACTCTCCTCCCCCTTCACCATCTCCATCACCTCGTCGTCGTACAAGACCCCAGCCATCTCCCAGAAGAGGTAGTGATACAGGTCCACGAACATATACTCCACCTCGAGAATACTCAGTATACAACGATTCCCTTCCCGCAGCATCTCAACCTCAAACTCCTGCCCATTTACCCGAAGCTCGGCATCAGTCCCGATACCATCCATCCTATACTGCGCCCACAACTCGATCTATGGCTCGATTGAGAAGTCAAATTCCGGAACATGTAGTTGGTACTCTAGGTCGACCGAGTGATCCTTTCGATCGAGATTCTGCTCAGCGATGGATGCATGAATCCGATGCTCGCTGGATAAGACAGAGATCTGGTTCGCCAGCAGGAATGTCTGATGATGGGTTTCAAGGTCTTTATGGTGGTAGGGAAAATGGTGATGATGAACAAAGCTGGATTGATGGTGTTCGAGCTCGTAATGCTGAGATGAGAACGTGGCAGACGCGAAGCACTGATGGGAGATTGGAGGACGAGGAATAGGGCGCTGCTGAAGGGATGTATGAATAGGATGTATGACTTAGGGAGTTTTCGGAAGGACTTTTTAATGAATATTGTCATGGAAGTAATATCGATACTGTGATTAACGTACGAGGGTGAATTATGTCAATTGTTAGAATCTTAATGCTTTAATAGATTTATTAGATTAACATCTTATAACTTCGCATGGCATATCTTGAATAGTCCATTCCCATATTATATTATGTCTACTAAACTCAAACCCCTAACAATAATCTTCGATCGATTAATATTTAGGTAAATACCTACCCAGAGAGAGAATCTCATCCATAGAAGGATGAGATTTGTTTCTTCGTTACATTGCCGATACTAGTAAGGGCGGATGCTGAAGCGTGTGGTGCAGATATAGATGCAGATATGGATACAGATGCAGATACAGATGGAGAGTTTGACTTGGTTTTGATTGCAAATACTAGGTGATCAAATCATTTAATCAATTCATCAGATCTATTCTTCTGATTGGTCTTTTTGGTGTAAATCGAGGTCGTCAGTCTCAGACTTCAGATGGATATTTTGTGTGCTGTGGCTGGAATTGAAATGGATGTTCTGCACGCTCCATACATAATTGCTAGATGTTGTAGAACGTTCCAAAGTGTTCTAGATTTTTATCTTTTTGTCCTCACTACTCACGATATATGTATAATAAATAAAATCATGAACTATATGACGTTGTTGAAGATGAGAACACAGATCATCTGATGTTAAAAAGTGCCGGTCAGGTACGGACTACGAACAGACCAAGTACAGGGTAGCAGGGAGTTAAATCAAGGTTGTGGCTGATTTCCCAAACCGCTTAGCACGGATCTAATTTGTAGAGGGTTAATGGAATTATGACGACATGATACTTTTATCTCATTTCACTTCTCTTTCCGATATGATTTTGACTGGGCACACAACGCCTCTTGATCTGATGATTCTTCTTTTGGAATTTATGTGTCTAGATTTAACCTCTTTGGGTTATGCTAAGCCACGATATGGCAAGTGTCCAAGGCTTAAGCCTTAAGCCATCCATCAAGATTCAGGTTCAACCTCCCGGACCTTTTTCTCCAGTTCTTTTTTGAAGTATTTTGGAAATGATTTGAGTAATTCTACTGGACCATTTGGCTGTGTTTTGATACCGTACCGGAAGAACGAAGGCGTTTCATTTGTTGACTGGTGTGCGATCGGGTACTACGGGTTTGTACACCTGATAACACATCTGGATCTCATCCCTTTGCTTGATTATTATTCACTACTTCATATTTTCACCTTTTATTTCGCGCGATCAACATACTTCTATTTTGTTGATGCCAGTTGGAATCTCTTGAAGAGTTCTTTTTTTACTATTCTCACAAACTTCTTTTGTGTCTCTAATACTTAATATATAATGTCAGAAGCAGCAACAGATATGACTGCTAACAGCGGACCTGCGATGGCCAATGGGGCTGCACACACCCCGTCACAGTCGAGACCAATATCCACCACGAAATCAGACATCCCTACCGCGAATATACCGAATAATGTACAGCAGGAAACAGAACGGCCCAACCTTACTCCTACGAAAGTATGGCAGACCGAAAGACCTCAAGCAGCGAGGAAATCCTCTCTACTGGCGCCAGCTTACAGGAGAGGTGAAACGAATACATCAATGTTGAATGAAGCAATTTGGAGTAAAGCACCCGTTTCTAAGGACGATGATTCTACAAGTAGTAGCAGCAGTGAGGACGAGGAAGATATCCCAGCAGAAAAGAAGAAAAGGACACAAATGCCAGGGAGGAAAAATACAGATACTGGTGGCAGGAAACAATACAATAAATTTCAAGTTGGAAATGAAGATTTCAACACCAAAGGGAGGGTCTCGAAGAGAGATGGGAGATTAAATATCAGTGTCAATGAGACCAGTAATAGAGGATACCTTGCTAAAGCATTAGGCGCCACCTTCTTCAATAAAATCGGGAATGATAATATGACCGGCGAGTCACCAGAGGCGAATCTTGTAAGGCGTCAAAGAGGTAAACTCGAGAGAATTTCATCGGAGGACACAATCACTTCAGATTTGCCCAGACCTAAGCTGAATATTGTTGTGATGGTTATTGGAAGTCGTGGCGATATACAACCATTTTTGAAATTGGGAAAATGTTTGAAGGAGTATGGTCATAGGGTGAGAATAGCAACACATCCCGCGTTTCGAGATTTTGTTCAGAAAGATTCTGGTTTGGAGTTTTTCTCTGTTGGTGGAGATCCTGCGGAACTTATGGCGTTTATGGTTAAGAATCCAGGAATGATACCGACGATGGATACTCTTAAGAAAGGAGAAGTGGGGAGACGAAGGGAACAGATGGCAGAGATGTTTGAAGGCTTCTGGAGAGCTTGCATCAATGCTACGGACGAAGAGAAAGACGTTAAAAATCTTAAGATGATGGGAGTTAGAGCACCATTTGTCGCAGACGCTATTATTGCGAACCCTCCAAGTTTTGCACACGTTCATTGCGCCGAACGACTTGGTGTACCTCTTCATCTCATGTTCACATTCCCATATACTCCAACGCAAGCATTTCCACATCCTTTGGCCAATATCAAGAAAACAAATGTGGATCCAGGATATACGAACTTTATGTCATACCCGTTGGTGGAAATGATGACTTGGCAAGGACTTGGCGATCTAGTCAACAATTTCAGAGTAAAGACTTTAGGTCTGGAACCGGTATCAACATTATGGGCCCCAGGCCAACTTTATCGGCTCAAAGTTCCATATACGTACCTCTGGTCACCTGGACTTGTTCCTAAACCGAAAGATTGGGGACCAGAAATTGATATCGCTGGTTTCGTTTTTCTTGATCTCGCAAATACATTCACACCATCGGATGATCTTACCAAATTTCTTGAAGATGGAGAGCCACCAGTCTATATTGGTTTTGGTTCTATCGTTGTCGATGATCCTGATAAATTTACGGAAATGATTTTTGAGGCCGTAAAGAAAGCTGGAGTAAGGGCGTTGGTATCAAAAGGATGGGGTGGCCTTGGTGGTGAGAATATACCTGATAATGTGTTTATGCTCGAAAATACACCGCACGATTGGCTCTTTCCAAGAGTTAAGGCCGTGGTGCATCATGGCGGTGCTGGAACTACAGCTATTGGTCTTCAATGTGGAGAGCCAACCATGATTGTTCC
>NW_001820811.1:413218-424770 GCF_000146945.2 Sclerotinia sclerotiorum 1980 UF-70 | reverse complement strand
CTATGATTGGTAGCTCGGGAGCTGGAGCCGATCCCGTTCCCTACAAGGAATTGACAGCTGATAAATTAGCTGAAGGTATCAAGCAGTGTTTGACGGATGAAGCAAGAGAAGCGGTAGAGAAAATTGCCAAGGGTATTGAAGCTGAAGGTGATGGTGCAGAAAATGCAGTCAAGTCATTTCATCGAAGTCTTACTCTTCGAGGCGAACATTCTATGCGTTGTTCTATTCTCGAAGATCGAGTGGCGGTTTGGACCATGAAAGGTACTAATTTACGATTAAGCGCATTGGCTGCTGAACTTTTGGTCGAGAGGAAGCAAATTACCTGGAAACAGTTAAGACTCATCAGACATCATGAGTGGAATGATTTCGAAGGACCAGGTGAGCCTATTAGTGGTGTCACAACAGCTGTTACAGGTACGGTCACGGGGATTGCCACCGGCGTGGGTGGTATACCATTCAAGGTCAGAAAGACGATAAAAAGGAGAAGTATGCATGAAGAAAGGAAGAAGAGGAAATCGGAAGAAATACGGAAAAGTGGAAGTGGAAGTACTCTTAACGAGAAGAAAGCAAGTTCTCGAAAGAGTGGCGATAGTACTACACTAAACAATCAGGCGATACAAGAGGAAAATCATCAAAAAAAGAACGGTGATCCAAACAAAAATACCGAAAATACAAATTCATCGCCACAAGCACAAAATACGAGTCCCCAGGCAGCCTTAGATTCATCAACCAATGCTGGCATGGCGAATCATACCACAAGTGGTGAACCAACTCGCCAATGTAGCCAAGCTAATCGTGAAGAACAAAATTTACAAGCCGCTGATAACATTGAGGATCAATCTATGCTCTCACGTGGATCCACTACAAACGAAGCCGAAGCAGTAGCTAAAGAAATTGGTTATGGTTTTGGGAGAACAGCGGAAGCAGTAGCTCGCGCACCTATGGATCTAGCACTCGCCCTCGCTCAAGGGTTTCACAATGCTCCTCGCCTATATGGTGACACTACAGTGCGTCGTCCAACTCGAATTACAGGTATGAAGAGCGGATTGAAGGCAGCTGGAGAAGAATTTATCTTTGGCATTTACGATGGTGTAACAGGTTTAGTAGTGCAACCTTATACTGGAGCTCGGGATCACGGCGCATTAGGATTTGTAAAAGGAGTAGGAATGGGTCTTACCGGGTTCGTATTGAAGGATATCAGTGCCATCATAGGACCATTCGGCTACACATTAAAAGGCGTGCACAAAGAACTAGTCAAAAGCAAACAGCCCACCGCTTTCATCCGACGAGCCCGAATCCTCCAAGGCCAACGCGATGTAAATCAACTGGCATCCGACCCTAAAGAAAGAGAAGAAATAGAAGAAAGAATCACACATGGCTGGGCCATCGTCCTCCAAGTCTGGAAAATAATGGATGATAAAAAAAGGGGTGCTGGATTGGGGTTTAAGGCTCGCATAAAAGTAATGCGTGAGCGTAAAACATGGCGCACAAATGCCGCATTTGAAGGGGTAGGCGCCGCAGAGCGAGAAATGCTCGCGAGGAAAAATGGGGATGGAAATGGAAGCGTAGAAGATGGTAAAGAACAGGTGTCTGGGAGACGGGAAGGGGAACTGAGGAAAGGAGAGTTGGAAGATGAGAGGATATTGATGGATAAGGAGATTCCTAGGGCGCCGGAGGGGAAGGAGGGTGATGAGGAGGTTCATTTTTTGAATGGACGTGAGGGCGGAGAAGTTGTAGTTAGTTGAGACGGAGGGGATGAAGGGAGGGATAAGATACCTTTGGGAGGGGTTAGTGCATTGATGTTATTTGTCTGTTATGTATTGCTGTTGTGTATTAAGCGAGGCGTTTACTGTAGTTGGGAAGTTGGTACTTGGAGCGAGATTTACGGATTTGTTTGTATGATTGGTATATACTCTATTGAGATTTATATTAGCTGGAATGGGGGCTGCATGGTAGTGCAGAATGCATATACGCGTCAAATTATAATGTTACAAACGAATGATTAATTGCATTTCAGACTTGAGACTCATACTCGAATTAAATTCATGGTAGGTACCTGCGTAGTTACAATTCTTCAGCATAGACCATAAAATCTACAATCTACCATCTCAAATTTTAACCACCCCACCTCCAAGAACCAAAACCACACACACCCTACAAATCCCTCTTCATAAACTCCTCAAACTCCCCCTTATACTCCTCCCTCCACCTACTCAACGCCTGTCTCCCATGCACCAAATCCCCCGCTCCCCAAGCCATCCTCTTCCGATCCATCTCCTCGGTTACATCCCCATCAGGACAAACCACATAAAACATCCCCTCATTCATTTTCGCCACTAAATACTCCACCACCTGATCACTCGACCACGCACCCTTTGGTTTATTTTCCACTCCTGCTCTCTGAACCTCTGATTCCCCTCCTCCTTTCTCATTCTCCTTAACCACAAATGCAGCTCCCCCCGCCATCCCAGTGTACGTCCACCCCGGCACCAAAAGATGTACATTTTTCTCCTCGCCCCTCTTATTCCTCTCTCGCAAATCCCACGATAAATGCTCCGGCGAGCGTTTTCACAGCCGCTTTCGAACAATTATATGCGGGGTTTCCTGGGGGGTTGGTGATTCCTTGTTTCCTCATGAGTATGATGATGGAGGAGGGGGAAGAGTGGGAACCAGCAGTTCAAGAGAGAGTTGATTCCGCTATACGCCGAAGAGGTTTACGGTTAGGATTTTGGAAAAGTAGGTGTGGGAGGTGGGAGTGCCGAAGGTGCCGCGTTGGGAGGTGCCTGCGTTGAGGGCGAGGAGGTGGAGTTTTCCTGGTAGGGGAGATGTTAGTTTGGGTGTGGTTTGGTTTGGTTTCTTCTTCTTTTTTTCCTCCTTGTGCTGCTTGAATAGTAAGACAGACATCACTACAATCAACTCCCAACATCCTCATCCCCACACCCCCCCTCAAAACCCAAAAGAAACCCCCCAAAAGCAAGAATCCCCCCCCCCCTTCCCCTTCAAAAAGATCCAAAAAACTCAAAAAATCAAAAAAAAAAATCTCAGAACGCACCATCAAACTCCCCCTCCACCGTCTCCCTAACCGCATCCCACTCCTCCAAATTCCCCACATCCACCTTCAACCCCACAACCTGCTGATCCCCCGTGATCAACCCCGACAAATACATCTGCGCCTTCCCCAAATCATCCCCATTATTATCTACCACTATAACATTCATACCGTATTTGAGACATTTTTCCGCGAGACTGAGACCGATGCCTGAGGCGCCGCCTGTGATTAGTGCTGTGTTTCCTTTTGTGAAGGAGGGGGGTGCTTGTGTTTGTGTTTGGGTGGTGGACATTTTTGATGGATTTTTTGGGGAGGTGTTTGTGCTTTTGTGAGTGTGAGTGCGAATTTGAGATTGTGTGTATGTAGCTGTAGAGTATTTGTTAATGAATGGAGGTGGAGATTGAGGTTGAGGTTGAGGTTGAGGTTGAGGTTGTAAAGGACCCGAGTTTACTATATTCAAAGAGTGATTAATCTTCTGAAACTCTATCCTCGTCTGTAGGAGAGAGGAAGAACGAAAAAAGGTTGGAGAGGAATAGAATCTTGAGTTTTTGATCGCGGATGGAAGAGATAAGGAGCTCTTCATTTGTTTGTATGCTTATGAACTTTTATGAAAGGAAGGAAGGAGAGAAGGAAGGATATATATGTTATTATATTAAAAAGCACTCTAAGGAAGGGCGTGAATGAGGGGTTGAGCTCGGCTGCAGTGTGACGTACGAACAGGGGTAGCTAGGAGTATTACCAATCAATTTTTTCTAATGACCAATTGGCTCCGGATCTCCTTGAAGCAGTGGAATATTCTGACTGTTGTCTGAATGTAAAAACTTTTGCCCTGCTGATAATTATTCTCTTTTTTCATTTTAGTCCCCTATCTTTGCCGATCCCCAACTGTATCCGTATAATAACTATTACACATCAGCGGTCTTTTCTTCCCTTAATTCCTAACTCCCTCCAATCATCTTGATATCATAGTTAAAACCAAAACCCCCATCTCAATCCCATACCATCCTATCCTATCCTATCCTAACCTATACTGCCCTGACTTTACCCGTACTAATCATCAAAGCAGCAAGTTCCTTAACATTATTACTTCCCCAAACACCATCCGCACCACCCTTTCTCCATTCATCACTCGTAGCATCTTCTCCACCACCTCTCATTCCATCCCCAGCAATGATCTCCAAATCTCTCTTTTGAGAACTAATCCATTTTCTAATAAACTCGGTAGGATTTTTGGAAAGACCATCAAAGAATGAATGTTTTGATTTGGAATTGGCAATGGCTCGGACCATGACCGCCAGCTGTTTATCTAGAGTTGAAAGTTCAAGTAGGTTGGCAGCGTAAGCGGGGTTTCTGGTGGAGGCTTCGAGGGCGGCTTTCAGAGGGTCCTCAACGGTTACTTGAACATCGTAGATGGTTGGTTGAGGATTTTCGTGGAATTCTTTGTCTACGCGGACGGTGTAATGAAGCCGCACTGGCTGAAGAATTGTTGTGTGAGATATGATGGCATCACCAAGTTGGGGCCAATATCCTTTTTCTCGACCTGGGAAAAGCTATGTTTGGTTAGTATAGTACAATTAGAGAGATTAATCCATCAGCATACCGGTTTAAGTCTCTCGTCAAGCTCAAAAGTTCTCTTCTCATCATCGTCTGCAAGTCCCATAGCTTTGATATAACTCCAAATACCCATGGTAACTTCCTCACGAGTACCAACATTAGTATCTAAGATAGCTGCGAGAACAGGACTTAATTGAAATCTTTCGGGTGTCTCATCGCGAACCAGGTTAATGACAATATTGCAATTTTCATCGCCTGACCTCTTGAACTCCAATTGGTCAAAGTCTGCAGCTGCTGGCAGGCTATTGGAATTTGGCGCGACGCTAGGTTTCTTCCACTCCACGCTCTGATCCGCCCCATCTTTTGTTCGTTGATTTCGGTCGAAGTCAACTGTCATAGATTTAAAGAAATGTGACAATTTGTAAAGTCTTCCCGGACCCTTCGTCTTCTTCTTCTTATCCACATCCATAGAATCAGCTCCATGTTCCTCGGTTGCATCTTCGTCGTCACTTTCATCACTATCATCCTCATCGTCATCCAGTAATCTTCCCTCGATCTTGACCCGGAACGAAGAGTCGATATTCGTGCTGAAATCAAAAGCATCCACATCCAGAGTATTATCCGACTGCCAAGGCTGATCTTCGACCGTATTACTGATCCAAATTCTCAAAGTTCGATGTCTCTATAAACAATCAGCGTTGCTCGGATTTTCTATACCTTCAATAACAAACCTTAACATTCCTATCCACATTTTCCCGAATATCCAATCTCTTTCTCGTCATTGTCGCATCCAACCTTCTCTCAATATCTCTTAGCTCTCTATATCTCTGCACACCATCCCCAATAATCACATCCTCTACGCCATCTGGTATATTTTTATCTGTAGGTTCGCTCGCTCGCTTCTTTGCCGCTTCTTTTTGCTTTAGAAGCTGTTGTTGCTGCTGTTGATATTGCTGTTGCGACATTTGTTCTCTAGTTTGTGCAGCGGCAGCAGGTGCTAAAATTGCGCATTAGTTTAGTCCAAGAATACAAACGTATGACTGTGCAAGTTTTAAGTAGTGCATAGCAAAGTTCTAGCCGTATGAATGACCGAGTGAAAAGAATGGTAGATTAATCGCAAAGCAGAAGTCGTTAAGAAAAAAACTAATGTATGTGAGATGACAGCGCGCAAAACACATAGTGAAATTATACTCGAGTACATACCTATACCTCTTCTATTACCACCAGCATGAGATGCTCGTGAAGGAGTCCCTTGTTGATAGGAACGGTATTGCGCCTGCATCTTGAGAATTACCAATATAAATTGGCGCTAAGGCGAGTTTCAATAAATGGGGCTAGATAATGTTTAAATTTGAACTTGTGACTTCCCAATTTGTTTCTCGTGTGAAACTGTTGATGCAGAATTGTGGTTTGGTTTAATATTGACAGTCGCGTTTGAATTGGATGCGATTCGCGAAAGGCTGACAAGTTATTGGAATATCACGCTAGTCTTAACTTGGCTTAGATCAATTCACCTCAAATATCAGCCTTTTCCTTTTCCTTTTCCTTTTCCTTCTCCTCCAATGCAAAACAGAATTCATATTAACAACTATCTCTGAACATACTACGTAGTATTCCATTCGATTTGATCCTTTATTTGAGACTTCATGATATTTGTAATTTATAAAGGTCCACGATTTAAAACGCCTTTGCTGTTTACAGTGATGATTGCTCCCTTGTTCCATTCATTCAAAAACCTTAATGCTCCCAACTCCAATTATGATTATGCTCATGTCGTATCCAGCCATCAGTGCCCGCCCATATGTCTCATCTCATCACTGTCTATCAACTTCTCTATCTTTCTCTCCCTTTAACGTCCCATTAATAGTGCAGGCTTTTGTGCCGGCTCAACAGGTTGTGGTGGCATTCTCTCTATCTGTTTGATCAAGAACTCCCTCTCATCAATGAATTGTTCATCCTCTGTACGATCTTCTAAGAAATGTTTCAAGAAATTCAACAATCTTTCTCGATTATTGAGCAGTATTCTCTGTACAGCCATGGATTTATGTGGATTCGCCACAAAGACTTTAAAAACATGAAATCCTTCATACTGTACCATCTTTCTCTCATCCCGAAGAAGATTCATGCATATCTTTAAATGCTCTCCTCGATCAACATATGCTGTCATAACTGTATAGTTGGCTCGATCCAAAAGAATCTCACCCAAAAGTTTTATTGACTGTCTTTTGGTAACATAACTTGCTGATTGGACTAAAATATTGTTGTACTTATCGAAAAACAGGTCGAAATTGGTAGCCAAATACTGTGCTACAATTTGTTTGTGCTTGGTTAAAAGTTCCTGTGCCTGCATTAGCTTTATTAATTCCAACATGGCCGCATTGCCTACCCTAAAAGTTGTGAAAGCATCTGCTCCAACCTCGAACGATCCTTGGTCAATCCAATTAAAGAATTTCCAAAACACTCCCTCTCCACTCTGCTTGATTTCTGGTTGTATAGCAGTCAACCCTTTTGTGCTAACATCTCCTTCCTTAACATCATTGTACAAAATGATGGCTGCTGCAGCATCACTCTTCAAAACCTCTCGGAGAACTGTCCCAGCAGGTGTAGCACTTTCCTTATGCTCGTAACCGTTACATAGCTCAACCAATACCTCCGGTCTATTATTTATAACATAACTAAGCGCCATCGGTTCGCTCTTCGGCGATGCTGTCGCGGGACGGAACCGTAGGACGTAAGAGAATATAACCTGTGCATCTTTTCTCGATTCGAAAGGGAGACGGTATAGATTTACGGCAAGGAGGTAAAGTAGATCTTCCTGAATCATTCCGGTTACAAGCTGGTGGACTTGCTCGGGGGTGCTTTCAATTTCTAAGGAGTAGTCAGTAAGTGACAATAAATTAAATTGTTTGCATAAATTACCCTGTGTCCCTTGCAAAATGAACTTCATCTGAGATAGAGCCTTCGCCAGCTCCTCCGCCTGTCCATTCGTCAGCTCATCCATAATTCACTCCCCCTTCCAATGCGCCTAAAGTATACCTTTGCAGCTCCTCCAGGGCCATCGAGCTTCAGTATCAAGTCCTTGGCCTGCTTTGATAAATCCACCGTGTTTGGGCGAGGCCTTCGCCCGAATAAAAAAGACATCTTCGTGCTCGAGGTCGACTTGTTTGTGGTTATCTTCAGCTTCTCTTCAGGTGTTTACGGTGGCTGATCAAAGTTCGATGTGCTGGCATTCAACAAGGATTTTCCGTATAACTTGTGAAATTGGCATGAGCATGAATGAGATCATCTGTCAATAGCATGTCAATTATAATATGTACTTGAAAGCCGTAGTTGGGTTTGTATGTTATCATAATATGATTTCATCCCAGGACCTTCCTTCCACTTCCTATGAACCTTACAGGAGTGTCTATTAATATTGAGGAGTTTAACCGAGGTTTAACCGCACCACCCTGGTCGATTTCCCCAGCAACCAAAAGTTCCATCGTCGAGATTTTGTTAAGAGAGATATGAGCCTTCAAAATGTAGGTATCCTTATATTTTCTTCTACTCAACCTCTTCTTGAGATGAAAAATGTTGAATTCGCATGCTAAACATATTCATATCTGGTAATTCATAACTTACCTGCCTCATCCTCACTCCTTTGCATTGCATTGCCACCTTCATGCTCAATTCTTATCGTATAAAGGCACGTGCTGATAGTGAATGATTAAAAAAAAAATCCATATCCCACATGGAAAAAAACTAGATATTTTCCTAGTTGATTGGAATTGAAGATTTGCATTTGATATTTCGCTATTTTACCAAAGTCGGCATTATTGTTATCTTCTAACGAAAGCCTGAAAGCTCTGTATCGAATCATACAAAATGTCTAGTCAAGTCCCAGATATCGAGAAATATGCTCCATCTGATTCCGGTAGTTCTGAGGCATCTGATATCCTTGATTTGAAGGATGATGAAGGATGGGAAGATGCTGAGCCTGAGGAGGAAGAACAAAATCAATTTGTATCATTATTAGATGATGAAGTCTTCTCCGATATGCTTGCAATGATTCAACATTGCAAGGAGAAATACGGCTTTGATTTTCTAGAAGTCAGACAAAACCTAGGCCTGGACTTCTACGGCAGTATCAAACTTACCAATTACCTAAGATCCAAAACTCAAAATGGTGAAAAGCCTTCTCAAAGTATTTCCAAGGCCGACTTAGAAGATGAAAAATACCTTAAACCAGTTTTGGAGGATGATGCTTTTCTTTTCTGCCTTGATGACCTTCCTGATGTCGTCGAACAAAATAACGCCGCAGGAAATGGCAATGAGGTCGAATCTGGACCTCTCGTTACGCGGGTATCTGAATTAGAAGAAGAGCTCAGAAGGATTCAATCGCAATTTGAAAATTACAGAAACACTGTCAATGAAACTCTGGATGAGCGCTGGAACAAATCTGCAGGCCCATCCGCAACCAAAAAGGAAGAAAAGCGAGATGATGATAGCCATTACTTTACTTCTTATTCATACAACGGTCAGATATCTGCCACCTTCAATAAGACCTGACTAACGCCTTTTAGATATTCATGAGACTATGTTGAAAGATACTGTTCGCACTGATGCCTATCGTGACTTCATCTATAATAACAAGTCTCTCTTCGCAGGAAAAACTGTTTTAGATGTAGGCTGCGGCACAGGTATTCTCAGTATGTTCTGTGCCAAAGCTGGTGCAGCTCGAGTGATTGGCGTTGATAATTCGGACATCATTGAGAAAGCCCGTGAGAACATTTTCAACAACGGCTTCGCGGATAAAATCACTTTACTCAAGGGTAAAGTCGAAGAAGTCAATCTCCCTGTTGAACATGTGGACATTATCGTTAGCGAATGGATGGGTTATTGCTTGTTGTATGAAGCCATGCTCGACAGTGTCATCTGGGCTCGAGACAAGTACCTGAAGCCTGATGGATTAATGGTTCCAAGTCACATGAACATGTGGGTTGCTCCTGTGGCTGATCCGGATTATGTGGCCGACCACATTGATTTCTGGAGAGACGTTTATGGATTCGACATGAAAGCAATGCAAGCTGGAATCCATGAGGATGCTCAAGTCCTTGATATGCCAGCTAGCACGATCTGTGGCGAACCGGTTCCATTCTTGCAATTAAGCTTGCACACAACCACTGTTAAAGATCTCACTTTCAGGAGAAAGTGGGAAACAAAGCTTACTCAAGACATCGATGCATTAGATGGCTTCATGATTTGGTTCGATAGCTTCTTCTTACCCATGCGAACGGATGAAGTTCCGGTAAATGCAAAGGCCGAGGAGTGGGCAAAAGAGGGGAAGAAGGGAGTAGCATTCACAACTGGTCCTAAAGCCAAGGTGACACATTGGAAACAAGGTGTCTTGCTCATCGACAATATCAAAGAACAATCGAAGGAGCATAAAGTAGGCGAAGAGATTAGTGGAGAGTTAGAATATCTGGTTGCAGATGATTATTCAAGAGCTCTGACTATTGGTGTGGACTGGAAGTTCAATGGGGAGGAGGCTGTCAATTCTCAAACATGGAAAATGAGATGATTTGTTTTGTTGGCAGATGTGAATGGGGAAATGCAGTGTTGAGCCATAGGGTATTATGGACCGTTCGCAATGAGGTAGATATTGTTATATGCGAAGAGGTTAGTCATTACATGTATGGCTTTCGCCGGAGTAGAAACTTGATACCTGTCGGAACTATTTAGCACATTCTGTGCTCGTAGTCCAAATAAGCTAGAACCCCAAAATGATCTACATTACTTGGTGTGACCTGTGAACCTTGATCTAACCTTGCATCTTTCGTTACCGAAATATTAAACATTAATCTTATGTATTGCATCTTCAACTTCTTTCGGGGATCTCTTGGTAGTTTCCTGTCAACGAATCATTTTGATTAGTCATTGCAACTCGACATTTGCTAAAATCTATCCTGGTGTGCTGGAACTCCGTCGGAGATATCTTGGAGATAAGCTTCAGTCTAAACTCAGTTAGGAAATATTGCTCATGACGAAATATGATGCTTATCTCACGGAGTAATCGTGCATCCCAGCATTGGTCAGCGCAAAGGCATCAATCATGACCTTTTAAGTGACAAATTGATAAATGACCACCCGACCATAACTGTACTATTCAATTGTCCCGTCTAATGTCATCTTTAAGACGACAGTAATATCGCTTCCATGTATATATATCTATCAACTGATTCATTTCATCAAGATTTTAGACTTCACAACAACAATGGCGCCCGATAGAGGCACGACGCAGTCTCCCGTCGACTACCAATCAATATCCACCCGCACATCTGAAGACGATGATCTTGCATTGCGGCGGAGACGTAGCGAGCAACGAAGATTTATAGCTGCTCATGCGGGAGAAGGGCAGAATTTCACAGTACGGGGAATACTCGTTGGACTAGGCGTCGGATTGATAATATGTTTTTCCAATATGTATTTTGGTCTGCAGACAGGCTGGGTCTCTTCTATGGCTATGCCCGCTTCCCTTATTGGATTTGCATTCTTCAAGACCTTATCGAAACATCTTGATTTACCATTTACTCCGGTGGAAAATGTCTTGGTGCAGACGGTAGCTGGATCAATGGGAACGATGCCTTTGGGGTGCGGATTTGTTGGTGTAATGCCAGCGTTGAATTATATGTTGAAATCAGAAGAGCAAGGGCCGATATTCTTGAGTACTTGGAAACTTATACTTTGGTCATTGGGGTTATGCTTTTTCGGGGTGGTATTCGCAGTTCCATTGAGACGACAGGTTATCATTAGGGAGAAATTGAAGTTTCCATCTGGGACAGCGACTGCGTTGATGATTGGCGTTTTACATGGAAAGGAGACTACTGAAAAGCGAACCACCCATCTCGACTTCCGGGAACGTTGATGATTTAGCGGAAAGCGAGTACTATGAAATTATACAGATGAGACT
>NW_001820811.1:398129-413104 GCF_000146945.2 Sclerotinia sclerotiorum 1980 UF-70 | reverse complement strand
ATCAAAGGTTAAGCTGTTAGTCATTTCATTCGGGATATCAGGGTTTTATACTCTGGCAACTTATTTCTTCCCCATTTTACGGAAGTTACCAATTTTTGGTACTGCAATTGCTCAAAATTGGTTATGGACTTTGAATCCATCTCTCGCATATGTTGGACAGGGGATTATTATGGGTCCAGCGACGACTACGCATATGCTCCTTGGAGCATTTCTTGGTTGGGGAATACTTTCTCCCCTAGCCAAACATAGGGGCTGGGCTCCTGGACCAGTCAGTGATTGGGAGACAGGAAGCAAAGGTTGGATTGTTTGGATCTCATTAGCTATAATGTTGGCCGATTCAGTAATCAGTCTTGGATACATCGCGTTTACCCCTTTGATCAGGAATGGTGGACATTATATCAATGAGGCTCAAAAAAAGATCAAGACACATGATTGGAGGGGTCTCTTATCAATTACAATACCACCATCCACCACGGGATATGCTCCTATAAACGGCGATCGTCGGGGTGAACATTCATCAAGTGGTGATATATCATTACTTTCAGGTAATAATCTACAGATGGAATTGAAAGATTTACCAGAACCCGATGCCCCTCCAGAACATCTCGTCAATTCTCAGACTGTTTGGATTGGTCTTATCCTCTCCATTGTATTCTGTGTATTCAGCATCCGCGTTGTATTTGGCGATTTAGTTCCTCTTTACGCTACCATCATCGCCGTTTTAATTGCCCTCGTCCTCTCCATCATGGGTGTTCGAGCCTTGGGAGAAACTGACCTCAATCCTGTCTCTGGAATTTCTAAACTAGCTCAACTATTCTTCGCCCTCATCATCCCTCAATCAAACAAAAACTCTATCCTCATTAATCTCATCGCAGGAGCAGTTTCCGAAGCTGGCGCTCTCCAAGCCGGTGATTTGATGCAAGATCTCAAAACAGGACATCTTTTAGGTGCGGCACCAAATGCACAATTTTGGGGCCAAATCATCGGAAGTGCAGTTGGTGCTGTGGTAAGCGCATTAATCTATAAACTTTATACAAATGTATATCAAGTTCCAGGAGATCTATTCCAGGTTCCAACTGGATATGTGTGGATTTTCACGGCGAGATTGGTAACCGGGAAGGGATTACCACATATGGCTGCTGAGTGGGCAATTGGTGCTGTAGTTATTTTTACAGGGACTACGTTATTAAGAATTTATGCTACGGGAAAGAAATGGCATTCTTATATTCCTGGGGGTATTGCGGTAGCTGTTGGTATGTTTAGTTCTCATCCAATCTTTCTTCTCCACATTCATTTCTTTTTCGAGTAAATACTAATTCTCAAAAATAGGCATGTATAATACTCCATCCTTTACTCTCGCTCGTGCAATAGGTGGATTCATCAATTTATACTGGCGTTCGTATAGAAAGAGAGAAGAGACTCCAATTGTGGTATTGGCTAGTGGATTGATTTTGGGAGAGGGTGTGGTTAGTATTGTTAATTTGGGATTGGCGAGTGCAGGGGTACCGCATTTATGATGGGTGGGTGTTGGAGGGTGCGGGGGGAGGAGAAGGAGATGAGGAGACGAGAATGGGGTGAAGATAGGATAGAGATGGTAGAGCCTTTGGAGGGTATATAGGGATATAGGTTGGGTTTAGATATTATATGATATAGGTACAGGAATAGATAGGTATGAAGAGGAATAGGTATGAAGAGGAAGAAGATAAATAAATGGATTTGTGATATATAAATGAGGGTATGAAATATGTTTATTATTCTAGTTCTTTTTGTGTGGGAAGGTGTCACACTCAAGAATACTGGGTAGAGTATCTTGTATTAGAAAATACTAAGCTAAGGAGAAAAGAAGAAGGAAAACAATAGTAGCGAGTTTTCCTGTGATTAAATACAAACGGGGCATGCCACGTGACCCGAAGGTGTGAGGCGTCACAGAAGGTATAATGTGATATAATAAATAAATAATTAAATAAATAACACAATGTGACGGAAAAGTCGTAAACGGAGTCAATTCAATTACTTAGAATCTAAAACTAAAGAACTAAGAAGATTCTAAGTAAGAAGGTCTTTATATAAAGGGCTAGTGCACGTGAGCCACTAGTGGGTAACAACCGTCACGTAACACATAAAATAAAATAAAATAAAATAAAATAAAATCATATGTATCTAGACATCTCCCATCTCCCATCTCCCATCCATCTAGATATAAATCACAAACAAATAATAATATCAAATATATCTCCTCTCCTCTCTTTTTCTCTTCTCTTCTCTTTTCTTGTTTTCCTTTTCTCCCAATTCATCTCGTTACTCATTCTTTCATTAATGATCCTAAACCCGTACGTAAGTAACTCCTCCTTTTCTCCTCCTCTAACCCACCTCATTACATAACCCCTCACAATTCTAAACTCACAACTTCCGTTTTTCTCCTCTCTCTCTGTCTCCCCTTTCTCCCTCCTCTCCTCTCCTCTCCTCTTCTCTATTCCTCTATCCCTCTTTTCCTCTATCCCTCTATTCTGTTACGAGGGTAGCCGTCTAGATCACGTGGAAGTGCTCTAGGCTCTCGAGGTGGTTTATAACTAGGCGTCAAGCAGGGACTTAAGTAATGACAATAATGATATGCTATTCGTAACTAATAGTAGAGTATACTAAATGATTGATCTTGAGCACGAAGCTCTATATAAAGGAAATCCATCTTGGTTATATAGACCTTCATGCTAATCGTCCCCTTGGTCCCCTCGGTCCCTTCGATCAAGAGACCGAGGGGATCTAAGGGACCATGTGATTACATAATTGGTCACATGATACGAGATCCGAAGCCGTCGTAACATATTCCTCCTCCTCTAATCCACCTCATTATCCCCTCACAATCCTAAACTCATAACTCCTCTCCTCTCCTCTCCCCTTTCTCCCTCCTCTCTCCTATATTTATAAAACCCTCAGGCTTCAACTACCTACCTATCTACTCTCATCTCATCTCATTCCCTCCTCTCTTCCTTTATTTTTATTATTATTATTTGTTAAAGTGAATGGTTCCTGCGTAGCACGTGCACAGGGCACTAGTCCTATTAGGACTAGATTGAGAAGCTCTTTGTAAGAGAGCTTCGCACTTCTGTAGAACTTAGAAGATAGATTAACCTACTAGACCAATATTACCTCAGTTCTGCCCTATCAGCTTCCCACTATTCCCTGTGTGAGGTCATTCCTTTTAACATTATTATTATTATTATTATTATTATTTTTTATTTTTTAAATTGGATAATCTCTCTTATACAAAAAATAAATTATATTGACATCAAAATTAAAAAAATTATAATCAATTAATTATTAATTACTTCATCTTTCTATTCACTCTTAATAATTCTTATATCAATCACATCACTCACATACACTCACACTCACGCCCACCAGCAAAACCATTCAAAGATTCAAAGATCAAGATTCAAAGATCAAGATTCAAGATTCCTATAAACAAATATCTCGCTTCCTTCCACTTCCCCCCTCCTTCTCCTCCCGTCTCCTCCCCTCCCCTCTCCTCTCCTCCTCTCCTCCTCTCCACAAACCATAACAAGAACCAGGTACTTAGGGTATAAGGGGGTATATGACCATTCGTTCCGCTTACGCGCCCGTCCATGTACAGTACAATTAGAAACTGTAAGCAAATAAAGTAAAGTAAAACTAAGAAATCAAGTTAAAAAAAAAAGTCCACGTCTTCTTTATCGATTTTCCGATTTTAAAAATCAATTTTACATCAACTAAAATGTGTCGCTTTTTTTTTAGTTAACAAGCAAACACATCTCAATCCGTACAAAATTAACTTTCAAAAAACTTAAATAAAAAAAGTATCGAGGAAAATTTTTGAATAGAGACATAAAAGAGTAAAGAAAAACACAAAGGAAACATGATAACACATTATTATCCTGTTTTGACGGCTCTGACTCTGATACTCAACCATGCTTTAGTCAGCATGGTGGGTAGGAGACTATATTATCCATCCACCCACAACCAGCGCATCTCTGCCATTACAACATGCACCTCCACTCCATCCTCCGCCATGGTATCAAAGGGTATCGGTATTTAGGTATTTCCCATAATAAGTGGCGAATTCGAAATCAAATGTACGTGTACTTCAAATATCAAGTAGGAAAATTGGTCATCTTGCTGTGTTATATATTTCATATGCATATATAACTCGGCGTTATCGATATCGAAAAGATGCCATTTAAAGTTGAGGAGCAGTAGCAGAGACTATTGGTGCGCTAGGTTCAGTCTTAATCGGATCTTCGACCTTGGAAGCTTCTGGTGCTGCCATTTCAGTATCAGTACTATGAGCTTTTACCAAGGTTCCGATTATATATGGAGGCTCACCAGTCTCGTTCGCATGGGCTGGTTCGGCTCCAGCTGAGGTTTGTTCTGCGGTAGTCGGATCTTGGTCTTCAGCATGGGTGTGTTCGGTGGCTGTTACTTCTGCTGTTTAAGAGATATATTAGTATATGTGTAAAGGTATGAATTTAGGATTTGTAAAACATACGTGCAGTACCATCGTCATTTGGATCAACAGCGGAATTTGCAGTAGGTGGAGCTGCGGCATCAGTTTCTGCACCGGCGGTTGGTTCTTCAGCCTTCTTGGATTTCTTTCCCTTGAAAAGAGCCTTGAACTTGGCCTTGAGAGTCTCTAAAGCTTTTGGTGCTGTTATAAGAAGTATTGTTAGTTATTGCGCGCAGATGATACGTGCATAAAAACTGATAGATAGAAACATGAGATGTAGTGAAATTCGTGGAAAAGTAAGTACCCATTTTGAAATATGTGATTTATTAAGTGATGGATAGAATTATGGTATTATAGTAGAGTCAATAGAAAGAAATCAAACGTCGATAATATTTTTTTGGATTTGAATACAATGGAAAATTGAAAGAAGCTTTAAAAGACAGAAAACGAAGGACGAAGAATGAAGGACAAATTCAAGAAAACAATAAAGTCGTCTTAGTAGAATGAATGAATGAATGTATGAAGGAAGGAATGAACGAACGAATGAATGAATGAATGAATGAAAGAAGGACGACGGATCGAACAAGAAGATAGATGGAAATGGAAAAGATTTCACTTACGAACGCCTGGCATTTTGATAGATTTTCCAAGAGTGGAACCCCCTTGTATGAAGTTATTTAAATTTTATTTTGGTATCAAAGTATCAAAGTATCGAAAAGGAGAATCTGAGATTATGAGACCTCGATGATCCAATTTAAAATTATGAAGATGTGATAAATTGGTTCTGGTGGATTTTTTTGGCTTTGGTGGTTTTAATTTTGGAGAGATGGTTTGACCCTAAAGTGATTTATTTGTGGATGGAATTTGATGAGATCGAGAGGATGGAAGAGTGAAGAAGAAATAGAAGGATGGATTGATAGATGATGGAAAAGAAGTTGATGTTTTGTTTTGTTGTGGTTGTGATTGTGATTGTTGTTGAGACAGAGTAGAGTAGAGTAGAGTAGAAAGAAGTAGGGAGAAAACTAGAAAGCTTGGGTTGGATTGGATTGGGTGTAGATGATCCAAATGATATTCAAGATAAGATGAATCAAGAGTCAAGATCTCATTTGGATGTGTGTGATTTGATACAAAAACTCGAGTCAAACCTTCTTTCTCTAGGAATAAAAAGGAAATGGGCACATGCACATGCCATACGGACACACATCACACTATTCATCCCATCCAATGTTATCGCAAATGGAAATGAAGAATAAAGAAAACTTACCTGCCTAGGTATTAAAACATCGGCCGAAATATCAAATCATTCTACCTAGATAGGTAATTATTGAATTTTCTCCAAATCTAACTGGTCAATATAATAAATGTACGATAGGATGATCAATTCAAAATATAAAAGATGTAGTTGATCACCCATTCAATCAGTACCTACCTATTACACTTCATATCATAATCATTCAATCTTCCGACCAATCTAGAATGTCACTCCCTCCCATCCCCAACCTAAAAATAAATCATCCATCGGAAAGAAAACCCTTCCCAGTCCAGTCCAGTTCCCTCATATCAACATACATATCAAACCGTTACATTCAACCCATCTACAAATCATGCATGTACCTCATAACTCATAACTCATCAAATACCAGGGTTATTAACCTCTACAGTAACTTATCCAACACAAAAATCAAAAGATCTACAAGATGAGGAAGAAAGCCGAAGAATTATCATGAATAAATATATACATAGTTACATAATTACTTGTGTCTAGTAGAGAGAACATTAAATGAATGAACGATGTTTCACTTCAAATTTGAATATCTAATTAACCATAGAAATAGATATTTTATTCTACTTGTACTTGCACTATCTTCGTGCGGTTAGGGTACATAGCAAGATCTTACATAGATAATAAGTACCGGTAGATAGGTAGGTAGGAGGACACTTTACCATACTCTTACGATTAATATCTACAAGGCACTTTGTGGGATTTGGGAAGCAAGTAATAATTAGCCGCAGCATAAAGGCCCCATAGCTGCAGCGTTGCTCTTCCCTCTGTAGGGTAGGTATCGAAATGAGTGGAATGAATATTTGCAGATGGAAGGATATGGGAAAGATGAAAGATTATAGAAATTGGGAAGAATATAGAATATAATTACTGATTCGATCTTTACTTATGTCATGGCGTATATGTTCTATCGAAGGATATATATTGTAAGACTTATTATTAAGATACCTGGCTACGGTAGATACCCGACTGATGATAGTTCACAATTCTAGAATCTACCGAGTCTTTGGATAGATACTATAAAATTTGAATCATGTCTACTCTATCTACTCTACTTTCCTCTACCATCCTCTCCTCCCTTCACCTCACATCTCCTATTCCCTCTCCCTAACATCTCAAACCACAACACCTACCTACCTTCCTCACACACCCGTCAAAACACACATCAAAACACACACTTCATCCATCCCATCCATCCCCTTTAAATTTCCCAACAATAAAATCAACAACCCGAAATTCATCATTCTAAAATGTTTCAATTTCATAATTTCCCTCAGGGTTTAAGGTTCACCTACTTGGTTATACAGAAGTACAGACCATACCTAGGTAGTTATGGATACCTACCTACCTACCTACTCCGTACCTAATTATCTATCCAAAGTAAAAACCAAAAAAAAAAAGCCCCACCCGGGGTTCAATGAGGTAACACCCGATTGCCACACTAAAAGGAAAATGTGCCACTGCACGGGACCATGCGCGCCCAAACTTCAAATAGTTTGTCATTTGTCTCCACATAGATCAGTGAAGCCTTTGGAACGTATGATTAACGCTTTTTCATGCACAAATCTACGGAGTATATCCATGCATGTACCACTAGCTAAATTCCCCTGAAATATCATTTTGGGTATTATTTGTATCCTTTTTGCTTGAGCTTCAAAATTTATGTGATCCTCTATTCATTTTGCCCATGGTGCACGTGTTGGGCCATTATCAGTATGTGATGGGTTTGTTGATGTTGCTGGCGTATTATTGTTCGGCCATGCTTGCCTTGGTGTAAATGTTGAGGATGTTGGTGGTATGTTTCTTCTCGTTGAAGGCATAGCTCGTGCGGCCGTATTTGCCCATGGCGCAGCTGTAGCTTGCATACCTTGAGTTTGTGGTGTATTAGCCCAGGGTGCTCTTGTACCCTCTTGTGGCGCTGGTCGGGATGTAGGTGTCCCTCCTGAACCTGTGGGCTGATTTGCCGTATGTATTGTTTGAGGCGTTGATACAGCATGAGGGTCTTGACCCCAACTAAATAATGATCCGAACGGGAAATGTTGTACCACCGGAAATTTCGATAGTACTTCTGCATTGTACATTTTGATCATCCCCTGAAAGTATTAGAAGTGACTATCGCTGTCAAAGAATAAAACTGACCTTATTTATTTTTCCCCATCCTGCTCGCACACCGGAAATATCAAAAAGAATTGGACTATGTTCCCAAAATGGTCCAGTTTTCACATCATTAATGAAACCAATTGCCGAGAAATACATGTTATTCTTTCTTTCTCGATCAACTGTCATCTTCTTAGCCACATCTCCTGGATTTGGAGCTTCGGGTAAAGATCCTTCTACTGGCATATCTTCATCATCAGTAATAGCTGGACAATATTGGGATGACCCAAATATATATGGTAGAAATGAATGATCATCTAGTCCCCATACACCATGAGATCCAGCTGGTTCTAGAGTATATGTGAGGATAAGTCGACGAATTACACGTAAGTAGCTGATGAATGTATTAGAATCTGCTGTTCTAGAATCCGGGAGGAATAAACATACGGCTCTATAACACCCGTAACAATACTTCTCTCTAACTCGCCTCGATTTGAAGATGTTTTTGTGAATCCACCCAACTTCCAAATACATCCTAAGAAAGCTAAAAAGCTAAGTTCATGACCAGTTCCATAATCCAGTCTTTGCGCACTCCCAAATCCACCCAACAAATAAGAACTAAGTTCATCCAAAGCCGATACTTCGTCATTAGGAGAACTTCCCCCAAATTCAAGAACTTCAGCCGGTAAATATTGCTTCAAGAGATCTCTGGCTCTTGATTCCAGTATTTCATACCACTTTCGAAAGCTAACATTTCCAAATCTTCTTGGTCCTGTATCAGGTGGTGCTTCATCAATAATGGCATTGATATCCTGTAATAATTCCTGTAGTTTCCTAACAGGCTCCGATAATTCTAGGGAAGAATTTAATGTCCAGGTCTGAACCTTTTGACCTATATCAGATGATTTCCTAGGACACATAGCAATATTGAGTTGCATAACAAACACGCCAATATCCGTATAGGCTTTTGATATGAGGAAGCGGGGCACATCGTGACCTTCATGGATTCTCTTTATAGGCTTTATGAAAGTATGAGGTCGTGATGAATCTAAAATTGGTAAACTTCGTGATAGACCAGTGTCTGCTGGAGAATTTTGATTCTTTTGTTGTGAAGCCATCTTCAATTTTTGTTGTTGATTTGATGAAGATATAAATTCGAAATGTTTGAGTTGGTGATGTTTTTCATGGGGTAAGCAAGGCAAAGAAAGCTACAGCCAACCAAAAAGCATCATGATATCAAATAGCTGTATCCTTGTCTGTATCAATATTGACCTCTGATTGGTTTAAACATTTAGCTCTATTTATTAGTACTGCCGCATTCTGACCCCATATCAGATTATCTCCAAACATCCAAATGTTGACCTTTTCGTTCAATCTTCACTATGAATGAACGGCACCCCAGAGTTTAATTGATCTATTCTTCTAGATCATTTTTCTACATCATTCTCACAATCTGCCCATTCGAGAGTAAGTTCTCCCAAGAACACCTCTACAAAAATATTTGCGCAAGCTTTCGAGGCCGGCCTTTTTTTTACAAACAAGCTCGGCAACTATGCCAAGAACTAGACTACAAGAAGCAGGTAAGAGTACACCATGATAATTCTACAATTATATCTAACTATTTATTATTAGCGGCGGCGAGGCGCGATGATGCTGAATCGACAAACCTCATTAATAATATTATCCATAGTAAGCCCAATCAGAGAAGGGTGACAGTCGCACTTAAGCAGGCTCCAACCGTCGGTCGCTATCGACAGCTCGTGTCAGTCGAACAAGAATCGGATGCAGATTCTGAGGAAGAAGAGAATGTTGAAGAAGAAGAGGAGGAGGATGTTGAAGAAGCATTGAATGCACAGCTACTTGCGAATCAATCCGGATTCGAGCCCGAAGACATGACGGACGAACTCGAAAATCACCAGCGAAAATCCCTCTCTGCGAGCAAAAGTACGGAGAAGCATCCTCAGAAACAACTTCGCCGACCAAGTAGGAAAGGAAAAGGAACAGCTGAAGATATCCCAGAACCTCCAAATGTTTCGCCGCGGAAGCGCAAACGAGATGACGAAATTTTTAATTACAGTATTCCTGAAGACGAGGGTGATGCTCAGGACAATCATCAACTTACACCCTTCAAGCGACCAAGTAAAAGGCCAAAGACGAAGGACATCCTTAAACAGAAATCATATACAATAGTTTCTAAAAGGGGTAGGGGTCGCCCTCGTAAGAATTCGGTCTACAAGGAACCGATTTTTCAAAATGAGCCTGTGGCTCCAGCGAACAACGAATCGGATAATGGGGGTGAAAATTCAGATGCAACATTTTCCGACCCGGCAAATAATAGCAAAACCGTTCCTAGAAACGCCCGGCGAGCTGAAGAAGTCGACGAGGAAGAGGAAGAGGAAGGTGATGCCTTGAATGGTCCTACAAGTGCTCAGCAAAGGGGGGAAGATGACAATGATGACGCAGAAGACGGCGATGAGGACGGCATAACAGGCTTGATCATGAGTCAAAGTCCTGTAAAAAGTCCAGCAAGAGCAAAACTTCCGGCTTCTAGAAAACATCACCTGAGGAGTGCGGAGAAGGCGAGGAAAATTAGCAGTAACCATGCAAAGAGTATCCATAACAACAGGACTCCGTCTCCGCTCCACTCAAGACGCAGAGAGAAGATACCCGCAGAAGTCGGAGAGGAACTGAGACAAGCGGCTGAAGATATTGCCGATGAAGCTGAAGAGGAAGCCGATGATAATACGGATTTTAGGGAAGGATCCGATCGGCAGCTTAGCCGAAAACTTACTCTTTGGAAAGGGATTATTGGCCTCGATTTTTTCCGAAACGTTGAAAGGATTTCAAAACGGTTCGGTTGCAAAGAAACTAATGGCATATGGGAAACAGTAACATCTGAGAGTCGCGGCGTTAAAACAAAATCGGGAGAGAGGATCGAAAGATCTCTAAAGGAGCTTCAAGAACATTATCGAGATCTTAAATATGCGATGGATGAGAAGAATGATGTTGATCAAATTCAAGCGAATTTGGACATTGATCGGAGTATTGATGCCTTGAAGCACAGGATAAACAATTTGTTAGAGCCTTTGTATGAAGATGTTGTTGAACATTATGAAAATCGAAGACGTGAATTTTTGGTGGATCTTTACTTTGTTCTCATTCGGAAATTCCTCAAAGTCCTGAAAACCGCCATTCTTACGTATGGGAGCTACGAACCGTTATCAAAGAAAGATTTATCAGTGGTGATTGAGATCACTAAAATAATCCTTGGACTTTTTAATAATCTTGACAGACAGAACAAGGAATTTCAGCCCGTGGATCGCGGTCAGACGAAGCAACCATTGAGAGAACTTCGACATCTTCTGCGAGTTAAATTATTGCAAAATTGCCAGCAGAGGCTCCGTGACAGAGAAGACGAGGAAATGCGAGAGAAGCTTCTTGCTAGTACCCAAGAAAAAATACGTGCTGAACAAGAAGAAGATGAGACGCGAAAGATTGAAAAGGAAGAGAGAGATCGAGAGATTAGAGCATACAATAAAGGTGTTGAAAGACGTATGATGAATGATCCAGAGAAAGCTCGTTTGATTAAACTTGAGATGAAAAGGAATGAGTACAGGAAGCTTCCACAAGCTGAAAGGATCAGACGTGAGCTAGAAGCGGAACGTGCCAAAAAGGCGACGAGACCTATGCAACAAATTACACAAGAAGAACGAGAGGAATATATTACCATTTCACATGGAAGTCGAAGAATCGATGACTGGGATGACTGGGATGACCAACGGAATGATCCATTCTTAGAAGATTACGTCCCTCCCCATGACGCCAATAGGTAAACGACCATTCACCCCTATTCCATTTCTTTTCTCTAAAAGATACAGCAACAGCATTTTTGCGCAATTCCAAAGAAGAGATTCTACATCTCCTCTCCTACCGGAACCAGAACGAGAGCCGGAGCCAGAGCCAGAGCTAGAACCAGAACCAGAACCAGAACCAAAAGCACCACCTAGCTTTGATGATGTCCCCGATGAGGAGAAAGAAAGATTCTATGCTTATTTTAGAGCAAAGTACGAATATGAAAAGCATGGCTTAGAAGATAAAGACTTCTGGAATCGTTTACGAGCAGATTTAGACGGTGGCAGATATACATTGGATGAAATTTGGGAATTTGCGAAAGAGCTACAGGCGAGTCTAGATGATGCACATGAAAATAGAGAATTGGACGGGGATGAATATTTATGGACATATCATGTTTGGGACTGGGATAGGGAGTAGTGGACAAATGTTTTGGGGATGATGAAGCTTGTAATGTAGTGATGGGATACTGGAATTTATCACGGGATTTGATATGAAGGGATGGGATGGGATGGATGATGTATGTGGCGCAGGCGCAAAATTGGCAGTTGGCTTCTTGTTTTATACGATATAATACCCAATTATGTGTATTTGATGTTATTTTGATGTGCCTTTGTTGAGTTGATGCGATACCATGTATCTGGTTGGATTTACTCTGGTTTTCTGTAGTGTTACAACTGCAGGACTGGTGGACTTAGTTTAGCCAAATAACGGATTTCTAGTAATTTGCCTTGTACATGAAATTTCTTTCTTTCTTTGAGGATCCGGATATCATAATAATACATATGCATATATATATACATACGGGGAAAGTAATCGCGATCAACATGCATGCATGCATGCATATCTGTTACGAGGTTTGCCGTCTAGATCACGTGGAAGTGCTCTAGGCTCTCGAGGTGGTTTATAACTAGGCGTCAAGCAGGGACTTAAAGTAATGACAATAATGATATGCAATTCGTAACTAATAGTAGAGTATACTAAATGATTGATCTTGAGCACGAAGCTCTATACAAAGGAAATCCATCTTGATTATATAGACCTTCGTGCCTCCTTAAAAACCGATGGCTATAAGCCCGACAATTCGATCACCGCAAAGCCGATCTCGATTTGTCGGTTTCTTGATCATGTGATCAAGAACGTGACCTATGTTACTGTCCGACGTAACACTTCTGTACATGAATATCAATGCTTAACCTTAATCGCTAGGACATCGTTGCATTATAAATATGTATGATTTCAATATTCTGACTCGAGTACTTACTACTTGAGTAGATGGGATAATTTGTTGGATGATGGGTAAATGTAAATCATAAATCGTGAATCGTAAATCGTAAATCGTAAATCGCGCGCGGACTTGGGCCGTTTTTCACATGCTTCTCGCTTGTGTTTTTTCGCGTGGACTTGCTAAAAGGGGTAATTAGCTCCCCACTTGTGTGCGTAGTGTACGAGTAAGTATGTTACTTTATGTGTGCTTTGGAGTTGCGCGAACTGGGATTTGCGGGGTTTGAATGGTTGTGCGATGGATCACAGAGAAGGGAGAGAGAGAGTTGGTATGTATATAAGAGGGAAGATAGAAGGGTGGGAATAAACGGATGAATGGATAGGTGAATCGATTGAAGAAGTGAAAGTTTTCACGTTTTTTCGACTTTTGAAATTTAGGATTTAAGATTTGAGATCGGATATTTATATTCGATATTTTATATTTGAATTTGAAGTTGAGGGAGAAGGAAGCACGAGTACGACTATTTACCAGTGAAGAAGAAGTGATAAGTTGGAAATTAAACGCTGAGAATTGGTGATCTTTGAGATTTTTGTAAAAATCTACAAGATTTCTAAGGTTGGAGAGAATACGACAACGACGACAACGACAGGGAATTTCCAAAAACTACCTACCCGCTCGCCAAAACTATACTCAACATGTCCGATTCGGAAATCTCTACATATCCCAAAACACCACGGAATACCGTGCAGAGATATAGAAATCTAGGTATTTTATTTCTCTTTCTCTTCTCTTGCTTTTGATCTCTTTCTTTTCCTATATTTGACTCCTACTCTTTCTCATTATTTATTCCAAATTCCCTGTTTTCTATTTCCGTTACTGCAATGCACTACTCATCACTTCCCACTTTCACTCTTCCGTTTTCCTCATCATGTATCACTCATTAATCATCCCTTCTTCCTTCCCTTCCTTTCCTTTCCCCTACATCTCACTCTCATCCATACATTTTCTCCATATACTCGAGTATCTATCCTTCCCAATCTATTATTTAACTACCAGCAAACTAATCCACTCTTTCTACATCATCTAGCAAAATACGATCATCACACTATTCATAGTATTATAAATAGTTCACCATTTTTGCATGTTTCTTGTAGGTTTGAATTGTTTCTTTTTTATTATGTCTTTTTGTATTTGATGTACCCCTGGGTCGTTCATGTGGTTTTTTGTTTCATATTCTGTTTTATTTACTTTCTACTTTTATATCTTACTCTTCGTCATCATGGCGATTTTTAAATCTCTCCCCGTCACTTCTTGATTATATCCCCCCTTCAATTTCCCCCTTTCCATCCCAACCCCAACCACAGTCGCCCCTCCGCAACCACAAAGCACCCACTAACCTCTTCCCCCCGTTCCTAGTCAACACCCCTTCACCATCCGATCCCTTCCCCGCTCTCCTTCCCATGATAGGTTTCGCAGGTAAATACAACCCGCAAAACCCCGATGAAGAAGATATAGGCGAAGGAGCAAATATATACATACACGGTTATGTAAGTAGTCGATTAATGAGGATGGGAAAGAATGCTGGAGAAGGAGAAGGTGGAGAGAATAATAATGTTGATAATGATGATGGGGAGGAAAAAGGATTACCTATGACGGTTGCGGCGACTTGTTTGGATGGATTGGTTTTGGCGCTTGCGCCTTTTAATCATAGTTAGTTGGTTGTTTTCTTTGACTCTTGTCTTGTTTTTTTATTTTCGTTTTGATTCTTGGTCGGTTTTCTTTTGGGGAGTGGTGGTGTTGTATTGAGTTTATTCATTCTACTCCATTCGACAATATTCACATACCTAGGTACCTGAAGAGTAGAAAGGATGAAGCGAGGGAAAAGAAAGCAGAAGAAAGATGCAGGAAAGAAAGAAGAGAAAAAGACTGACAATCTCCAGATTACAATTACCGTAGTGCAGTTATTCAAGGATATGGACAAGTCGTCGAAGATGTAGATAGAGAAATTAGTACGTTGATTTACTTCACTCTATTTAGTT
>NW_001820811.1:394850-398029 GCF_000146945.2 Sclerotinia sclerotiorum 1980 UF-70 | reverse complement strand
TTCTTTCTTCGGAATCTTCACCCCCTGTACTTTACTCGGTCTTTCACACCGCCATCCACTCCCATCATTTTTACCCCTCCCCGTCTGAAAGAAGGCCCCCGCAACACCTCCTATACATCGTGCAACCCCCCTCGCACCCCCCCTTAGCTCTATCCAAAAGAAAACCCCTCAACTAACACCCCTCCAAAAAGTGGGCCATGAAAAAAATAACCAACACCGTACACCCCACCCGCTGGGAAAACAGCCGCAACCCACCTCCCAAAAACAGAAATGACCACAACCCAAGTACGTTCGTTTTCTTCTTTTTTTCCCTTTAATTTCCTCCCCGAATCCTTTCTCATCGCCGTTCCCCCCTCTATTCCATTTATATCCCATTCCCCTTAAACCCTCCCTCCTTTTCCTTCCCCATTGCTCCCCCTCATCCCTCATCCCTCATCCCTCATCCCTCATCCCTCATTCCTCCCCTCCCCCTCCCCTCTACACCCACCACCGCTCCCACTAACACCCCTCCCCCCTCCTCAAAAAGATCCTCCGCATCCACCCCCACACCGGATCCTCCAAACTCCCGCCGCGGCGGCCCCCCCGAATCCAAATCCGATCTCAAAGACCTCCCCCTCCGCGAACGCGTCTGGACCGGTATAATACCCGTGCATCTGCAATACGGCACGCCCATCGCAGCGGAACAATGCAAAGTATCTGAGGTACCGGGGTATATTATTAATTTTGTTCAGGAGAGGAATAAAGAGGGGGGGGAGTTTGCTGTGAGGATGGCAGGGGAAGGGGAGGAGGGGGAGTGATGGGTGGGGAAGGGGAAAAGCGGGGATGATGAGAATGTGTATGTGTATGAATTTGCAATTTAAGAATAGAATGTAGGAAGGAGGAAATACAATACAATAACGTGAATTTGCTAAGTCTTACTTAATTATTAATTTAGCTCCTTTTTTCCCAAAAAATTTCCAGAAAAAAAAAGAAACAACAGTAACAGCAACATAATTCCTATTCTAACCATCAATCTCTAATACAATAATTCCAGATACCTATATATCTATCTATATACTGTTACGAGTTTTGCCGTCTAGATCACGTGGAAGTGCTCTAGGCTCTTGAGGTGGTTTATAACTAGGCGTCAAGCAGGGACTTAAGTAATGACAATAATGATATACAATTCGTAACTAATAATAAAGTATACTAAATAATTGATCTTGAATACAAAGCTCTATACAAAGGAAATCTATCTTGATTATATAGACCTTTATATCTATAATTAATCAGGACTGTATAACAGTCCTGAATAACTAGCATTCCTCAACGATCTATAATGTGACTTTAATCATATTATCTTGGTTTAGTCATATAACGCAGCATAGAAGATAGCCGTTGTAATATATGGTAATCGGTTCGTAGAGTCTCTCCACCTTCAGCAAGCACAGACATATAGTCTGATCCAAGTCACATGATGGACCCTGCATATTCAGGGATACGAATCGTAGGTCCATACGAATCGTAGGTCCATACGAATCGAAGGTCCACAAACTCTCAGGATCCAAGAGATCCAATGGAGGACGAAGGTCTATATAATCAGGATGGTTTCCTTTGTGTAGAGCTTGGTGCTCAAGATCAATCATTTAGTATATCCTACTATTAGTTACGAATTGCATTTCATTATTGTCATTACTTAAGTCCCTGCTTGACGCCTAGTTATAAACCACCTCGAGAGCCTAGAGCACTTCCACGTGATCTAGACGGCAAACCTCGTAACATCAGGTACCTTTACACCAAAATTTGTATGTAAAGATACTTAGAGCGAATTTTTCTAACTCTATAAATACTAGAGATATAGTTTCGATATTTTAAAGTATGATATATTCAATTTAAATATTTAATATGATAAAATATTATAGAGATACAATTTTTTTTAATAAAGATATTAAAGTTTCTTTCAAATTTTCGTTTTTGTCTAACAAAAATTACTATGGGAGTTTTTAAAATCGTATTAATTCAAGAACAATATTATTAAAAAGTGTTTTGTAACTTTAATACTATATTTTTATTAGATATCAAGCCTAATTATCAAAAAAAATAAAATTATCTTTAATATCCATAGAGATATAAAAAGTCGTTCTAAGTACCTTTGCATACAAATTTTGGTGTAAAGGTACCTGACCCATACCATGACATGACCCACTTCTAGTCAAGTTACGTTAAATAATAATAAATAATAATAAATAATAATAAATAATAATAAATAATAATAAATAATAATAATATAGTTATTTATTTCATCTCATCTTATGACCACCTCACACCATCATCATAGCCACTCCTCAGACCCTCGACTTCTTCTTTCACTCCCATTCCCATTGTGACGGAAATCCCTGCTTTCCTCCCACCTTTATTATATAAGAAACCTCAGGTACATTAACCATGTCCACACATGATACGATTACTCGAGATTAGTATGCGATTTAGGTGACCTGAGGATCAGATCCGGACAAGTACTAGGTATCAATGGTTATCGGTAAAGTAAGATCATTGGAGGAATAAATATGACTTCTTTTTGCCTAGCCATTGCGGCTAGGCCATTCATTTGTGTATATATAGAGTAGCTATCCCCATCTACAGGTGCTCTTCACCTGTAGATTCTAAGTTAAATACAATTGCTGGTCTATAAACACCCTTTTGGTCACACCCATTCCCATTCCCACTCCTACTCTCACCAAAACCAACACATCAAATACAAACCCATCCAATCAAACCAATCAACTTGTAACGATACTGTACTGGAGGCAGCGGCTGCCTAAGGTTTCGTCTGGTTGGTAGTTGTGGGTTAAGGCTTTATCACTGGTCTTCACTTGGAAGTGAAGTCGTTACTAGATCAAGTAGAATGTAGGTAAACTAATTGATAACTAAGTTGAGCACGAAGCTCCTTAACTACGAGACTAAATGAATGTTTATATACCCTATATCACCTTTTGAGGACCTCTGGGACCCTAAGGTCCAAAAGGTCCTCGAGGTCACGTGAATTAATGAATCGTGACACAACTACAAAATCCATCCATCCACCTCATCCCATCAAAAATTCAACAAAAGAATCAAAAAAAAAAAAAAGATAGATGAATTTTGCAAAACTGTCACTTTTCATTTCATTTCATTTCATTTATTTCTTCTCTCTCCCCACC
>NW_001820811.1:391682-394599 GCF_000146945.2 Sclerotinia sclerotiorum 1980 UF-70 | reverse complement strand
TCCCATTCCATCAAAATTCCAAGAAAGGAGGTAATATACATAAAATCAAAGCGCGTGCGTTATTTTATCGCTCGGCCCAATTAACACGCAAGCCATGCAGACAGATATGCCATAAATCAAACCTCCTTTTTGTAGCTTACCAAATTCGCAATCTTTCATAAAAAAAGTACGGAGTGGTGTCCTTGCTTCCTTTTGAAGCCTTGAAAGCTTACATTCCCGTTATTCTTCCCTGTAAGCATGATAACAAAAGAAAAAATTATCATAAAGTCTCCGAAAAATCTCGTACACAGTACGGTCGTACTTCAAAAAAAAACTCCCGCTCCAATCTGTGAAATCAAAGGGTATGCCACCCCTGTATATGTGCGTAAAGCTTCTAGCCGCCCAAACTCATGGTTCAATCAGTCATGACGTTAGAGAAAATAATTTTTAAAACATAACTTGAAAAAGAAAATAGTAAAATATCATTCCATTAATGACAAAGGTCCCTCAGCAAGCCGGCTCATCTATCGACTTGGGGATCTCAGAATCTGTGGAACTTTCTGCTGTTGGTTCATCAATCTCAATAGCATCCGCTGGCTGACTAGCCTGTTCAACTTCTTTAGGATTGCTCTCTGTACTGAGTTGAACATCCGTACCAGCATCGGCAGTATCCACAATTTCATGTTCAGCGCTTTCACCAACACCATCAACAAGAGGCTCCTCGACAGTTGGTGCACCTTCTTCATTGCTGACATCTGTCACAGGTCTTTCAGCTGCGGTTGAAAGATCACTATGAGGGCCCACATCGACTTCGGTAGTAGCATTGAGCGCCTCGTTCGTGGAATTAAGTCTCTCGTCATATATCAATGGCCGCTTCTTATCGTCCCTGGATGGTGAAGTACCAGTGTCGTCGTCTAGTGTATCCTTATCAGGCTGAAGAGCCTCTGGTCCTATTTGAGGAGGATTTTGGACTGGCGTTTCGTTGGATGGTACAGTTAAAGATTGTAATGCTGAGGGTTGCATTTTATGAAACCAACCCCCACATTCCCATTCTCCTGGTTGATACAAGCATGATTCTCGAACCTTGCTATTAACGATCCCTTCGAGTAATACGTTGAGACGTTTAAAATCGATGGGTTTCAATACCCAGCCATCGAAACCAGCATCAATATATGTCTGACGTTCACGTTCAACCAGAGAAGCTGAAACGGCAAATATAGGTACTCTACCATTGAGCTTCGCTCGAGGGGAAAGATCAAGGTGAATTTTTTCAAAGGATCGAATCATCTTTGTTGAAGTAAGTCCATCAACTATGGGCATTTGCATGTCCATAAGTACTACATCAAAACGAGTGTCCGCCGACGAAGATGTTGCAGTCGACTTGGAAGAGTTAGTGACGTTATCTCCGTAAGCACTTGCACATTCTTCCCCATTTATGGTGTGGTAGACTTCGTGACCACCTTTTGTTAACCTCTTATTGATAATGCGGCTGTTGACAGGATCATCCTCAGCGATTAAAACCTTCAAGTGCTCTGTATTGAGAGGTTTTGACTCTAGTGTAGGTTCAGTTTCATCAGGTGCAAGTGCAACTTTGTGTGATTTGTTCTGTGAAGATGGTGTTTGGAGGTTGAATTTCACCCTTGCTGCAACTAGAGAAGCACTTGTGTCATTTGTATTTTCCGAGAATTCATCCGGCATTCTAACAGCTCTTATAGGTGTTCTGCTATCGCATATACTTTCGGCTCCTGGGGTTCGGACCTCCTGCAATCTCAAATCATCAGGGGCTTGGTAAGACGTCGAGCGCTTCAGAGCTTCAGGTCGACCCGAATTAGAAGGCATAGGTGCACTGTTAACACTCTGTCGATCTCTGCTACTAACACGTTGCAAAGGTTCCCCCGGTCCATTGCCAATTGGGCCAGAAATAGCATCAATTAATCGATCCACGTCACTTTTCGCGCTAGCTTTGCTGCTATTATTACTCTTGAAGCTATGCAAACTAGCAACCTCTTCTACACTTCGCTTGTGGACGATTGAAGAATCGGTATTTGGTCGGACGGAGCTTGCTTTTTCGACAAGGGTCACCTCACCAGTACCTACAGGAGGTGGTGTCGCAATCGGGGGCGATAAAGATGCCGTATTCAAGAATTCGGCCTTTTCCTCATTTCCAGAATTTTGTAGATCATCATCAGGAAGCAAGAAAGGTAATTGAATGACAAATCGCGATCCTTTGCCCACCTCTGACTTCAATCGCAGTTGACCGTCCATGTTTCTGACAATTCTCGCTACCATTGCCAGACCTAGACCAATGGTACGCTTACCATCAACGAGAGCTTTCTCATTACTCTCTACATCGTCAAACAAAGGATCGCCATCAACTTGCTCGAGATCTCGAAAGAGCGTGTCAAGTTTTTGGTTTGACATGCCAGCACCAGAGTCTTCAACTACAATCTCGATGTTCACTTTGTTATTGGTTATTTCTTGTAACCAGATATCAACGTGAACAAAACCATTTGACGTATGCTGAACAGCATTTGCTGTGATATTAGCAACTGCTTGTCTGACACGTCTTTGGTCGCCATGCACGAATTGTGGAACACCGGGATGCTCAACAACGGTATATTCAATACCCTTTCGCTTAACATCGCCATTGAACAAGTCGGTAGCCTCTCGTATTGCGGCAGGGAGATCGAAAATTTCGTCTTTGATCAAATCCTTGCCCTCCTCGGTTTTCGTCAAATCTAGCAAATCGTTGATGACATAAATTAATGACTTAGAAGCAGAGTGCGATTTGGCTAGGTTTTCTCTCGTCTCTTGGTCTAATGCACCCTCGAGGGCAATCTCGAGGTAATTTATTATTGCCGTTCAAGGGAGTTCTGACTTCGTTCGCCGAGTTTGCCAATAGTAGTCGTGTAAGCTGACTGCTTTGCAATGCAGCTTC
>NW_001820811.1:220165-391509 GCF_000146945.2 Sclerotinia sclerotiorum 1980 UF-70 | reverse complement strand
CTTGAGCTTTTCCTGGGCTCCAAATATCCCTCCGTACCTTCCTTGATAAATTTTTCATACGGATTACCAGCCCATTTGACATTTCTTATTTGTCCAGAACGGAAAAAAACAATAAAGTCATCCCCTTCTGAGCTTAATGGCACTAAAAGTAAACCTGCAATGACGTTGAATCCTGGGGCGTATCTAAGATCAGGAAAGTCTTGTTTGATATCTTGCGAGGTCATCACAGTTTTTAGCTTACGCATTCGCATATACTCCAGCATAGCAAGTGCCTCATGCGATTGGTCGACTTTGCCCAATATTTTTGTCTCTCCTTGGATCGAGAGAAGGCCAAAGTCAGCATCGAACAATTTTAAAAGGTCGTCAGATGATGCTATAATGTAACCAGAAGGATTAGCTTCTGTTGGTGCAGTGTTGATAAGCTTGCGAGCTTGGAGTCGTGAAGCGTATGATAATCTCTCAATATTCCTTGATGCAGTATCACCGACAAGCCGGCACATCTTTCGAATGGGGAAAGACACTCGCATTCCTTTCGCACCGTATGTGTGGCAAGCAATCAGGCCCCACAATTCGCCGAAAGCATTTATAGAAATAGACATTGAGGATCGTACTGCCATATTCGCGAGATATTTGATATGGATAGGTGACATGGCTCGCTACGAGTTATTAGTAGAGATTGGTGGATGTTTGGTTTAAGACTGTCGAGGTCTGGTGGTGAACTTACAAGATAAGCATATGACAGGTCAAGAGGTTTCTCAAGCTCCTCGATGCCACGGCAAACGAGTCGTGCCGTTTCTAGATCCCTGTCATAAAGAAGTCGGACTTTGTTGATTTTGTATAATTCTCGAGCTTGCTTTGGAATATCTGACGCTGGGAAATTAAGTCCTTTATAAAGGTCCTTGGTCGCTCGGGGGTCAACAAGCTCTGTAACCACCCGGCCATTATATGAAGCATCAAATTGGTAAATCATTACTCGATGGAAACCTGTCAATTCTTTAACCACGCCTACAAGAATTTTTAGAAAGAGCTCTAAATTTGGCGCAGTGGCGAGCTGTTCTTGCACCTGAGACATGATGTTAAAGACCTCCATAGCTGCGGCTTCGCCTTTACGCTTGCGAGCATTCCTCAGTACCCGAAGTGGTTTGCTTGTATTAATCGTACTCTCATCAAACTCCTCCTTTGTTGGATTACTGTTGAGCGTGTCCTCTGGGGGTTCTGGCGTATCCTCCTGTTCGGGCACCAGAGGGTATATTTGGTCATCGTCAAGTTCAAACTCACAAATGATCATTTCTGGGTCAACAGGGTTTATGTGCATAGCTACCCATAGTTTCCTAGATTTGCGAGTTTTGGGATGCCGAATCGAGACGGTGAAAACTTCTGGGCCGTTTGATGCAGGATCGGCATCATCATCGCGGATAAAGTCAATATGATCAAGAAGGTTTTCCTAATATAATAAGTAAAAGTTCTCAAAATGGGTTCGCCTAAATGACTCACCTGCTGTTCCTCGCTCAAAATGTCCAGGAAGCTATTTAATCGAAAAAGCTCTTGGGGAGTATATCCAATCATGCGTTGAGAATTCTCACTGACAATGCGAACCAAAAGCTGGTCATCGTCGTGTTCTGATAATGCAATTAGTAAACCAAAGCCTTGAACAGCCCCAGGAATGTGGATCGGTTCATCCTCGCATGTTTGCAAGACATCTCCATCACGGCCAGTAATGATGGCATGCCCTTCCGAAGTCACAATATGCTTGAATCTAGCGGTTACTAGCCCGCCAACGCCATCATCTTCGCCAGCCGACAGATTCCCCATCGATGATGCATCTCCTGTACCTCTTGCGCTAGAAGCATGTGTAGTAGCAGATCTATCGGATGTATTGTCGAGAAATTGTTGCAAGCGACTGCCTCTGTAATCACTGCGACTTGTGGAAGTGGAGGACTTGCGATCTGCTCTTCTTGGGTCCGGGCCAGATTCCGTCTGACTTCTTTGCCGAGGGGTTGTTTTTCCATCTGAATCTGTAACACTTCTCCTACCTCCATCTTTACTTGTCACACTCGAAGGGCGTGGAAAGTAGTCATTCATTTCACTGGCAGCAGAGCCTCTAGCTGAAAACGTATATGGCGTCTGTGTAGTATCGACACTCACGACACTTCTGATTGGAAATACTCTATCGTTGGTAGATGATGCCGGGCTACCAAGTTGCTTGTCTGAGTTGGCGCTCCACGATGATACTCCTTGAGCAGATGAAGCTGAATAGCCCTTGGGGATGTCGGATGCCCATAATCGTGGCTTTGAGGTTGGGGAAATGGGGACTGGTGTGGTGCCACCTCTATTTCGCGCCCGAGATGAGGACCGGGAAACATCTCCCATTGATGGAATATCGACGTCCTTTGGTAACTGGGCATTATCGACAGAATCCGGCAGCATTGCAAGGAGTTCTTTGACCTTGACAGTTTCCGCCTCTAATGGGGTGACCAGTTCGTGCCCAGACTTTTCCGTACAAAGCTATTTCTATTTATTCTGGTAGAAAGAGTGTTTGATCGTAACCAGCCTTTCGCACCCTCATGTATTTATCTTCGTCTTGTCCGTATATGCATCGAGAGATGTTCGCACAATCGTTTGCAAGATATAATCTTTCCTTACAACATAAGGAATAGCTGCCGTTTGATTCGTTCCAGTTCGAAGCCAGATAGATTTGCTAAGCAAAGTGAATGAAACTAGTTGATATAGAGTGTTCCTTTTGAAGTCAGTGATCAGAGGATCATGTATTATATTGACAAAGTAAACAATCTCGATATTGATAGAGAGCGAAATTAAGGAACGATGGAGGGATTGTGTTGATTGATGGAGTTTTACGTTTTTGAAGAGGATGGGATTATCTTGAAGTCGATTCTGAATGTAGGTGAAAGTCGTCACTCGTTCCTCCTCGCGTCAGCGCAAGTTTGATTGAAGGTCGAAATTGAAGTTGTGAATGTTCGAATAATCGAATAATCGAATATTCGCCTAGGGAACGAAGAGAACGATCCACATAGGTACATACAGAGGTCAGTGGTCAGTGGTTCACTTGATCACATCAATTTGTGGTTGGGTTGGGGCGAGACCGGAAGTGGCGAATGAGATGAATTATGTGGGTTTTTGAGTATTAGATATTAGATAAGATCGAATTTAATCATTTTTTATGGGATTTACGGAGGGGCCACCATTGAAACCCATGATTTTAATTGGTACTACTCCGTAATTTATGAAAATCCTATTTTGCCTTGAAATCTGAAATTTTCCCCCAAGTTCTCCAATTACTGTTTATATCCAGGCGGAGACAAGTCCACTTTTTGGTAGCTATATGTACCTAGGTACTTTGCTGTACGAGGTACAATTTCTATCAGAGCATTCCGTGAGCACTGAGCACCAATTGTCTATTCTGTACCCAGTGGATTGACATGTAGTACCTCGTAACTCAAGGAATGAATTTTAGTCTTAAATACAGCTAGAACTAACTATGATGTTACATTCACGAAAAAGACATATACTTCCTTCCACCTTAAAGTCAGTAAACTCAAAAGCCACAGTTGTACTAGAAGAGAAAATTTCCAAGCCATCTCCAAGTGGCTGATATCCCTGCTCTTAGGAATATCGTAGTTCCAAGAATTCATCATTCGTTCCCAATACCGTGTATGATCTTCAAAAGATCAGCGATAGCCCTAGACATGATTCCCGCCTTGAACGGAAGAAAAGCGTACGGTACTCAGATAGAAGGACGTACTACCTAGTAGTCTCGGTGAAAGTGTATCTCCGTAGTAAGCTACCTACCTAGTTCCTATGGGTTAAAAAAGTCAGATACCAATTTGACAGGGGTAGTAATATTAGTAAGCCTTTCTATTTCCATAGTCATACTCTCGTGCAGACTTGATATCTAATCAACTATGTACTCTACTACTAGCCATCTACTCCCTACTAAAAACTCGTATGTCAGATATCTCTCTTATGGAAATCTTTCCTCAGCTCTGCACTTCAAAACTGGAGAATCGCTGGGAATATTTGATAATTATAGCATGAAGATCCTCGACGGCCCCACTTGAGGTACATTGTTTCAAATCTGGTTTGCTTCTTCAGTACGGAGTATGGAGAAAGTCCCTTTGTCGATCAAAAGTGATCGTACGACTGAGTTTTTATCACAAGCACTGATACAAATAAATCAAGCCACTCATGATCCACCCTCTCTTATCAGCTATGATGTTTCATTCGACTTTTTGATATCAAAGAACGGACTGTAAATCAATACTCCGTACCTAGGTAGGTTATGATGTAAAGTATTATCTTCACCAGTAGAGTAGACCAGTCGGAATACTTCAATCTAAAGTTTAATACAGCCTCAGAAAATATCAACCTCACACACCTACCTACAGAATACTACCAGCTTACGATACCGAGAGTCAGGGTTTCGGGAGGTTCCAAGAATGCACTACATCATCACATTTAGATTTCTCCGGGAAAGAAAAGTATAACAGTAGGAGTCCAAGCATGAAAGTATCTAAAGTGACAAATGCTTCATGGAGATGATTCGTTTTCGTATGATTACAAACATTTAACGTACGTATAAATATTACCACTACGGAGCATTTTATCCGTCATTTGATACTGGACAATGACTAGAAAGAAACTTCTATCTTTCCGTAATTATACCACTATATTTACTAAGAATACTATCTAGGTAAATCTCAATAGATTTATCTCACAAATCTACCAACTTTATTTTACAATCAAAGTATTTTAGTTGAAATTACCATACATACAGACATACATACGGAAACAAATGTTTCGGCCCGCTTAGGTTCTACCCGCTTTTAGATACCTACCAAGCATCCATCATAATACTCGCCACAGTTCACAGTTCACAGTTCAAAAAAACACTTTCTTCATAAAAACCATCAAAAAGTCAATTGTAAATCCTTTCGCATTCGCACCTTAAAACATGACTCGCCACTAAATAAATATAGTAAGTATAATAAGTATATCTTCATCTTCTATCTCCACCTCCATCTCTATCAGAAGACCTAATGGATTTAAACACCGAGAAAATAATCTCAGAATACAGAATACAGTACTCACAAAAAACAAAAACTTTAATCTAAGATTACCTTTGCAAATATCTTTTCCATCAAGCAACCTTTTTACTGCTCGAATACCTCGTATCTCAATCTCAATCGGAATCGCAATCTAAATCTCAAAATCTCAAAATCTCAAAATCTCAAAATCTCAAAAATAAAACACCAACACTAGGTACCTAATAACTAACTTCATATTTCACCAAAGGGTTTTTTTTGTTTTGCGTTTTGCGTTTTGCATCAACCCTATCCATCCATCCATCTCATTGACCACCACAATAATCCACCACAAATCAAATCAAATCAAATCCCACAGCCCTCAGTGACGATCCCACGGGGTAAGGTAAGATTACTAGGTAGGTACAGTACACTAATATTTCGCCACGCATCAGATCTTTGCCGCCTCATGGGAAACAGAAACAAAAAATTTACATGCAGGAGGTACGATACGCTTGTGAGCGAGCTGCACATGCAAGCAAGCAAGCCTTAAATTAATTAGTGTGTTTAGTAAGTTAAGTTGAGTTAAGTGCATATGCTCTCTCTATATATATGTTTAATCGTACGTGGAAGAAATAAATATATTTTGGGATTTTGGGATTTTAATAGATAGTTGGTGATTATTATTTTTTTTTAAAATGGGTGGGTATTTATATGTTACGAGGTTTGCCGTCTAGATCACGTGGAAGTGCTCTAGGCTCTCGAGGTGGTTTATAACTAGGCGTCAAGCAGGGACTTAAAGTAATGACAATAATGATATGCAATTCGTAACTAATAGTAGAGTATACTAAATGATTTATCTTGAGCACGAAGCTCTATACAAAGGAAATCCATCTAGATTATATAGACCTTCGTGCCTCGTTAAAAACCGATGGCTATAAACCCGACAATTCGATCACCGCAAAGCCGATCTCGATTTGTCGGTTTCTTGATCATGTGATCAAGAACGTGACCTATGTTACTGTCCGACGTAACATTTATATTAAAAATAATAATTTTTATTTATTAATTATTCAATAATTAATGAATTAAATTAATTGAAATTCTAATTATAAAATCATTACATAATTATAAATAAATCTTGAAATTTGAGATAACTTTTTAATAAAAATTGTTGAAACTGAGTTGTTTGGAAGTAGTAGTAATATTAGATGTAGGTTAAACTAAGGATTTAAGTTACAGTAATGGTAGAATTGAAGATATTCCCAATTATGGTCCGTGCACCATAATGGTCATATGACCTCAATTCTAGGCCCATAATGACCTTAATTTCAACAAAAATTAATAAAAATTAATTACAATTTTTTTTCAAATATCTTTATTATAGTGATTAAATAAATTAATTTATATTAAAAAATAATTTACAAAAATTTTATTAATTAAAATATTCTTATACTGAATCTTGTTAAAGTGAATGGTTCCTGCGTAGCACGTGCACAGGGCACTAGTCCTGTTAGGACTAGATTGAGAAGCTCTCTTACAGAGAGCTTCGCACTTCCGTAGAACTTAAAAGAGAGATTAACCTACTAGACCAATATTACCTCAGTTCTGCCCTATCAGCTTCCCACTATTCCCTGTGTGAGGTCATTCCTTTTAACAAATCTTTATAAAATTTAAAAATATTAATAAAAGATTTTTTATATATTTTAAAATTCAAAATTCTAATTTATTATATGTCACACTCAAGGATACTGTGTCACGATTCACCATTAGGTTTGATGGTGTTACGATGGTAGCAAACTGATTAATTAGGAGAGCTTATGTTACGACGGCTTCGGATCTCGTATCATGTGACCAATTATGTAATCACATGGTCCCTTCGATCCCCTCGGTCTCTTGATCGAAGGGACCGAGGGGACCAAGGGGACGATTAGCATGAAGGTCTATATAATCAAGATGGATTTCCTTTGTATAGAGCTTCGTGCTCAAGATCAATCATTTAGTATACTCTACTATTAGTTACGAATTGCATTATTGTCATTACTTTAAGTCCCTGCTTGACGCCTAGTTATAAACCACCTCGAGAGCCTAGAGCACTTCCACGTGATCTAGACGGCAAACCTCGTAACAGCTTCGGCCTTGTGCAAACACGATCAGATTTCATCGAATTAGTATGTGATCTTGGTCACCTGAAGATCGTATGCGCACGCACCATCAGAAATCATGTGATAAGGAGCCCTCAAAGCTCCTAGAGCTCCAGGAGCCCTGAGGAGCCAGAAAGCTCCTAGGGGCTCCCTTTATCGATCATTATATAGTCAGAGTAGTTTCATAGTTTAGGAGCTTCGTGCTCAACTTAGTTATCAATTAGTTTACCTACATTCTACTTGATCTAGTAACGAATTCACTTTCAAATGAATACCAGTGATAAAGCCTTAACCCATAACTACCAACCGACGAACCTTAGGCAGCCGCTGCCTTTAGTACAGCATCGTTACATCATAATCCTGTTTTATAATTATCTAATATATTTAAATAAGTCTGAATTTATAATTGAGACAACCATAATTAACAAAGTATAGGAGGAAATTTTGTATTTTTAGAACTTGTAGAAAAGAGTGAGAAGTTAGATTAATATTGCGATTATACTACGATTCTTGTGAGGTTTCGTGATTTGTTGCAAGTATTTTTGTAGATAGATGATAGTGAGAGAGGATTTGAGGTTAGTAAAATAAACTGGATGAGATGGAGAGGATATATTAGATGATATTATACCTTGTTCAAAGAGCGTGATTAGATGATTATACTTGCAATAGAGAATTCTCATACTAGAGTTAGCTAATATCAACATCTCGCTAGGCATTAAACACTCCTACGAACGAAACGGAGAGGCTTGGGATCGTTGAATCTGTAAGTTGTGATATAAATTTAATTATGGACAGCGTGTGAATCTAGATTAAATTCTCCTTAGTGTGGAGGGTGCATTATTATTTAAACTCTGAGAGGATACTTATATATCATATGGTTGTAGATAAATTAAATTAGTGAAGAAGGAAGAGAAATTAGTGAATTTGGAATAGAGAATGAAGGGCCGAGGAGGAGTAACATATAAAGGCACTTGCCCTATACCGAAATACCGCATCTTCTAGTCACTGTGTGCCAAATACCAGAATAAGTGCGATGCAAACAGAACAGATAGTAAAGAGATTTAGCATCCTTACAAAGATTATTGTGGATTTAGGGTGAGTTTAGGTGAGTTTGAGGGGGTTAAGTGTTGTGAAAATACCTCATATTTTTATACACTGCTAGGAGTGACGGTGATGTAGCTCAAAGACAGCAATTATACGAATTGATATCTATATATTGAAAGGGAGACTGGAGCATGAAGAACAAGTGAGGGTATCTTCGTAGAATAAAAAGTCAAGAGAAAGATGGATGGACATATGCGTGGATCTTTATTCAGATTTCAACACTACTATACTGTAAATTAGTGATTTAGACGTGTTTTATATAAAGATTTAGTTCAGGAGAGGGTTTGTTGCTGAACTGTCTAGTGAATAAGCGATTATTTGAAGTATAAATGGATATGGAAAGTTGAGGAAGCCGGATGAATTAGAGAATGAACACTTCAAATTCCATGGAAGTATGAGTGTATACGAACAATCAAGAAGAAAAGAATACAATGTGTGATTGCGTTTTTGGGGCACAAACTCCGAAGGCTATGAGAACCACAACCCTAGCTTTTGAAGTTACTAGAAGAAGAAGAAGAAATTGATAAGCTTCCTCTATCTATCGCAGAAAGCACCTCACAAAAAAGGCTACAGAATACCTGCTGATAGAACTACCGTGAAAATTCCAGCACAATTGGTTGGGGTAGCTAGACGAAGGTCTTCTGAGATTATGTATGGATATTAGGAAGTATCCCTTGGTGTTTACCGGACGATGATTCAGGCTGGACTCAACGGCAGTAATAAATTATCGTTTAATGTGTTTGATATTAATGAGACGAGAGCAAAGTAGCTTTGAACTAGCTCGAGAGACTTTACAATCCACGTCATATCTTGGCTACAGATACAGCACTGAGCTCACATTGCTTTCAGAGAAACATAAGCTTGTATATCATAATAGTATCGACACTGATGCCTATGTCTAATGTGAATATTTCAAGTAAATATTAAAGATCCTGAGAATCGAGGATATTTCGAGGATCAGTTGAATAGGTAGTAATAGATTAAATTAGCAAGCACGTCCTTCAATTGTGTAGTAAACATCAGAAGTATAGCGTATGTTATTGATGAACAGAACTTCCTAGAATAGAATAATTTAATTAAGGTTTCAGCGCTGTAGGTATTGGTGGATAAGTGAGCCATGTCCAATAGCGAGTAGGTCTTAATCCCACCTCTACAAAGAAATAGGTGTCTAATTTGGAGATTGGAGAACCTTATCATTATGTCTGAAGCTAGTATGAATAGTGTTCTAGATGTAAGATTATCAAAATAAATGAAAAAAGGGGGTTAAAATCCGCAATGATAGCTGAGGAGTGTAGGTGTTCTAGAAATCAAGACCTACTCATTGGCGCATTCATCCCATTTAGACTTCCAAGTTTAAAGAACATGAATATATGGGAATATTCGAAGTGAATTAATGGCATTTGGTACCAAAGCAATTGTGCATTAACCCACCTCGTCGACAGTCTCGCTTAAACTGCATGTTACCATTGCAAATAGACAGTAGCTTCCCCTAACTATCTTCTCAGTGCATAATTTTGTCCTCAAGATCACTTGTGATATGACACTGTGTTATGGAAGAGCCGCACGAGCATTTAAATATCAGCTAAGCTGATACTATAGTGTTGACCTCCTGGGATCTTGGCAGCATATGCATATATATTGCATGATGCATATAAGGAGCAAACAAAACTCAACTTTTAATTCATTCTTTCCTTTTTGGTATACTGTTTGTTTGCTTTCAATATTTTGATTTCAAAGCACTTTAATTCCGAAGTGTTGGGTTACTTGAGACTAGAAAGAGCATCAGATTGAATCGACTCTTTACTGTTCTAAGCAGATAGCTGCGAGCATATATTCAAAAAATGAAGGAATAGGTTGGGTATTCGGCCTTCGGAATTAAAGTGCTTTGAAATCAAAATATTGAAAGCAAACAAACAGTATACCAAAAAGGAAAGAATGAATTAAAAGTTGAGTTTTGTTTGCTCCTTATATGCATATGTACTATATATGCATATGCTGCCAAGATCCCAGGAGGTCAACACGAAGGCTGAATACCTAACCCTATTCCTTCATTTTTTGAATATATACTCGCAGCTTAACTGCTTAGCTAGAGAATCAATCAATTCAATCTGATGCTCTTTCTGGTCTCAAGAAACCCAATATATAGTCACCACATACGTATTTAATTGGTGATAATTATAGTTTCCAAAAGCAAAAGTCCGCTAACTAAGCACTAATTATCATACCGGCATAATCTGGAGTGATAATGATAATGATAATGAATATGACGATATTGATAACAGTGAAGTTTTATTGGCAAAGACACTATACTTTACAAGAATTAAAATTATGTTAGATGGGATGAGGAGTTAGAGTAGAAACAAAATGACTTGAATAGAGTTGGAGGGTGGGTGGGTGGATAAATTCCTACCAGAGGAGAAGCTGGGCGAAAATATTTGACTTATTGCTTGAAATTGAGAATGATATAATGGGTGTACTTATAGATGAGTATTGATTTTGAAGGATAGAAAGTGGATGATGGATGGATTGAGCATTCGATTAGGTCTATTGAGAGGCAAGCAATTCACCAATCCCAATGCAATCACACAGCTATTCCTCCACCTCATTCCCCTACCTACTCTAAGAAAGCAAAAAATACTTCTATAATGTATATTCCTTAATATTAATCATCACTGATGGAAAAGTAGGGTTAAATTCAATCAAAATTTTAGAATAATATTTTCTAAAAGTATTTTGATTCTTCAAAAATGTATTTCAAAATGTATTTCAATTTTATAAATTTAAAATACATTCTTAAAATATAATTTTAAATTAAAATATTTCCTTGAAGTACAATTTTGAATTAAAATAATTCAAGCTTTAATTCTAAACTAAAATTACTAATTTTGAATTAAAATTTTTAATTTTGAACTAAAATTTTTAATTTTGAACTAAAATTTTTAATTTTGAACTAAAATCATTAATTTTGAATTAAAATTGTCAATGCTAAACTTAAATCTTTTAAAGATTATATATTTCAAATAATAAGATTTATTATAGTCAAAATATTCTTATGATTTAATAATAAAATGATTAATCTTTGAAAAAAATAATAATTGAATAATTAGTAATCTAATCGAAAGTGATTAATAATCGAAGATGTAATGATTGAAAATCGAAATAAAAGGCCTCACTTTTGCTAAATTAGGAATAAGGTTATACTTCCTGAATGTATTGTACTTTAAATTTCAAGAGTTCATTTTTGAACATTTTTTTATATAAAGTTATGTATATGATGTATATCACATATAAATATTTTCTATACATCAGTGATCAAATGTAATATACATCATAGAAGTACTTTTTGCTTTCCTAGGGCTACTAAGAGACAACTTACGAGGAAGTTCTATCCCCACAGATTCATTCATGATCACTAGAATCAAAGGATTCCATTAATCCCCATTTTATATAAACCGCACCTCTTCAGGATACAATTAATAGAAACCAGCAAAAACCTAACAAATAGTGTGTTTGATCTCAAGGGAATGATATTCAAAGGAACATCAGATATTCCATTGTAATAAGTATATTGATGGCAATAATCCAAATTCTGAGACAAGATAGGAATAATTGCAATACAACTTATACAAGGGGGAAAAACGACCGTGAACTCTCAGACAGGACGAAAGATAATAAGTACGATGAGTCGATGATTAGTTTTTGGATATTAGAGGAGAGGAGAGGAGTGATAATGAGATGGGATAGGATGGAATGTGATGGGATGGGATGATTGTAAATGAAATAGATAGCAAAGTACTGGAAATATATTATCTTGTACGTATAGTTCCGTTTGTAAGTCAAAATCATTTATTCTTCTCTTCTTTCGCCAATTTCGGGAAAGTCAACGCTTCTCTAATACGACGCACTCTATAGTCCGCTCAACCCAAAATAATCGAGGGATCAAACAGATTGTAATATCCAAACATCAGTAGTGGTCCTGAGTACACAAACATGAAGTTCCAGCACCACCTAGGCTTTACTCAATCAGATCCGCTGAAGGATTTGTCTTGTATCAATATACCACCAGACGGTAAGCAATCCGAGAAAGTAGATGATTTAATTACTCCATGAATCATAATCGGGTATAAACTGACTGAGTATCCGATGCATAAACCTGCAAACCTGTAAACTCCCCTCCATCAAAACTCAAAGACAAACTCCATAAAAACTATCCTACTGCTATAAGATCTCTCAATTTACTTCTGTCCAACACCCCCAGCATTCCCAGCATTACCAACACCACCAGTACCACCAGAAGCAGCCGCCGCACTAGCAGCAGCAGTAACCTCCGTATTTCCACTTCTTTTCCACTAACAACCGGAAAATCTTACGTTAGCTTGTATTCATCATAATACACTCAAACTCAAACACCCATCTCAACCCCTCAAGAAAAAAACATCGATATCGAATTCTTTCCGTCCTTCCAGGAAAAAAAAAGAAAACAGAAAGAACTCACAATAGCAAGCAAAACCCCACAATTTCCACACTTATGATGAACATCCTTAAAACTCGTCATCAGGTATGGAATACACGGAAGACAAAAGCAGAAACAGCAGATGAGTGCTGAGATACTATAGATCATTTGTATTTGTATTAGTCTTACTTATCACCACTTTCTTCTTTTCTCATCATTCCGTCACGGGTATCTCTTCAGTCAGAGGGAAAGAAAAGAAAGAAAAAAAAAAAAAAAACACAAAAAACTCACTCAGCAGTCCCCCCACTAACCCACTCCACCTGCGTATATTCTAACACACCACACCTGGGACAACGCACCAATCTCGATTCTTTCTGAAGCGTAGTCAGCGGAGCTGGATGTTGATTTTCGTATTGATTTCCTGGTATATTTTGATTCATCGTTTGATTCTGATTCCCATTCTGATTCTGCGCCTCCGGATGAATCTGAAACTGAGAAGGAGTTTGATTCTGAGTATGTGATTTCTCATTCATATTAGGACTCGGATTAGGATCGTAGGAAGGAGGTTGAGAATCTGGATAGATTTCTAGATTTGCATTTTGATTTGTGTCGTGAATAGCATTGGAGTCGGCTAGTGGAGTATTATAATGTGCGGTATGAGTAGAAGGACGTCGTTCTTTGTGAGGGGCAGCGCTAGGATCAGGTGATGGAGTATTGTAATGCGCGACGTGTGTTGAGGGACGTCTATCTTCTGGATTTTTATGCATGCCTGTCGTGGTATCGATAGTATCGTTATCCACTGGAACATTATGTTGTGCTGTATGTGTGACGGGATCCATTTTCACGATTTGGGTTGTAATGATTTGGTAGGTGTGTTTTGTTTAAAGATATTTGAGTGGAAAGTCAGGAATGTACAATTTGTGAATGAGGGATAGATGTTAGATATATATGTATATATTGAATCACTTATCACTTGTTATATTGTAAAAGAGGGGATAAGATATAATAATATAAGAAACAGAAGTGTTTCATTCCCTTATAATATTTCTTTCACGTACATAAAAGGAAATCCACCCCGCTTCCCCTCATCCTTCAGAACTGTACAGCCTTACGCCAAGAAACACCACACATCATACGAGTACACGAATAAAATAGCATCCAAGTCCGACATTTCTCCAGAAAAAAAACTAGATACGAGCTGCTGAGCCGCCGAGTATAACGTGATCGGCAATGTTTGACGAATAATTCTTGATTTAAGTAGGTACTGTAGCTACTTATTTATGCAGATCTTTAAAATCTATAAAAAATTGTTCAATGAGAAAAATTATGGAAGTTCCTTGGAATCTTCTTGGATTCTTGGCTTGACGTAGTTTGTCTGACATTTGTAGGGACTAGCGCGATGAAAGGGATAGTGGCAACGAAGAGACGGGAGGGAATATTTACAGTAAGGGGAAGGAATATAAGTAAATAATTGTTGACCTCCTGGGATCTTGGCAGCATATGCATATATATTGCATGATGCATATAAGGAGCAAACAAAACTCAACTTTTAATTCATTCTTTCCTTTTCGGTATACTGCTTGTTTGCTTTCAATATTTTGATTTCAAAGCACTTTAATTCCGAAGGCTGAATACCTAACCCTATTCCTTCATTTTTTGAATATATACTCGCAGCTTAACTGCTTAGCTAGAGAATCAATCAATTCAATCTGATGCTCTTTCTGGTCTCAAGAAACCCAATAATGATAAAATAAACATAGAGTATATAAAAATGACAACTTGTATCATTAACTATAGAAAATATAAAATCTTTCCAATAAACTTTTTCATTTATTAATTACTCTCTAAATAACTAAACCGAGAAAAAGCCCGGGTAAACAATATATAAAGATACCTCTTGTATATAATATATAAATTAAGATCTTGTAACTTTATATTTAACGATTCAACAATACAACAAGACAATAATGAACTGAACACAACTAACAAAGTTTGAAACACAGAGTAAATATAGAATTCACCCCTCGATCAAATCTTCATCTTCATACAAACGACATGTTTAAATTCTAAAGCTCTGAAGCTCGACTACATGATCCAGAATTATAAGACGCTTCCTTGCTTGGTATATATGTCTATAACTCATTATTGCGACAGCATATATACATTCATACATTCATATAGATATAAATACCTAGTTATGCACTTGCACTTGCACTTGCACATCCACACCTTATCCCCCTACACAACACCCATCCCACCACTTAATACATGATCAAACATCAAACATCAAACATCAAACATCAAACATCAAACATCAAACATCAAACATCAAACATCAAACATCAAACATCAAACATCAAACATCAAACATCAAACATCAAACATCAAACATCAAACATGAAACATGAAACATGAAACAACAAACAACAAACAATAAACATTCTTAAAACCATACGGCATTTATATTTATAATTACCTAAAATATAATATACACAGATGAGATGACGAACAAGAAACCATCCGTCTTCCTCCCTTTCTAACGCCCGCCCGTCCCATTTTCCCCCTCGTCTTCTCCCAGATTTCTATCACTTAATTCTCTTTAAATAGGTAGGTAGGATACGATATCCCAATTTTCAAATATTTATTTCCTCAGTTCTGTCCCCTTGAGATTAAGATAAGATTCAATTCAAATAAAATATTCACTTTCTCTAGCGCATGAGATACAGTGAAAACTTTTCGCCGGCCGTGAACAAGTGATGAATACAAAAACTCCTTGTAAATGCTTGTATCAAAACTCCCCTTTACTATTCGCTTCTGTAATGACGACGCTGTACCAGATTACTTTTCGACTTCGATTTGAGTTAGAGATTAGGCTTGGCTGACAAGTCGGTGAATCTTGTCAACTTTTACCCTATGCATGCATGTGTTTATTCATCAGGCTCCAATTCTCACATATCCCTGCACGTGGGTTTGATTCTCAATACCCTCCATTACGTTCCCTCTTGAATTACCACCAGCATTAACACCCTGCATATTAATTCCTCCATTTGCCAACCGGAAATTTGTTGTGTTGGACATTGGTGCTTCAGGTGCACGTTGAACAGCAGCATTAACATCTGTCATATCGACGAATGTATCATCTTCTTCCATATCTGCATCCCCATCTGCATCCTGGTCGCTTCCAATATCCTGCGTATCCTCTTGTAACGGTTGACTTGTTATTGTCGAGTTAAGTTGTGGTGCATTCGAGGGAGGTAATCCTTCGTTGACGTTACTCTCAAGTGGCTTTTGTGCAGCCATGCCAGCAGACCCGGACTGTCCAGATCCACCTCGAGCTTGCTTAACAACACCTTTCCAGCGACCAATTGCTCGTTCCACTGCTGTATCAATATGCAAACTTCGATCCATGAGTTGAAAACCAACGGCTTTATAGTTCGTTCCGTTTTTCCCAATTTCGGCCATAAGACCTGAGTCAATAGGTATTGGTGAAGGTGGTTGTATCCTGAACTCTCTAGGTTGTTGTAACCGACTCAATTCCTCGACTTGTAATTTTGAGTGGGCAGTTTCCTGTTGTAAGAGTTCCTTTTCCTTCTTCAACTTGGATATTTCTTCAGACTTCCGACCAATATTACGAGCTAATTCGAGAGTCCAAAGTTCAGTCCTTGTATTCGGGGGTAATGAGTTCCAGTGTCCAAACATTGAATGTAAGTGCTCGGAAATCCTAGCCTCCATGCTTTGAGCATCTGCTTCCGCTTGCTGATGTAGTGCAGCAAGGTTCTCGAGATTGAAACTCTCTTGCGGGGGATATGATAGATCGTCTTGTGGAGCTGTCGTAGCAATGGATATTGAAATGCGGTAGCGATGGAACTCCGAGGAGAAGTGCTTCCGCAATGCTTGGTATTGTAATTCATCTGGGGGAAGGATAGACCACGATGAAGAGTTCGGGATAGGAGTGGACGCGTAGAGGGTTGGTGGCGGTGGCAGACAATGGAGTGTAAGAGCAGGGAAATCCAAGCTAAAAGGATCGTAATCAAAAATGTTGGGCCCTTCGATTCGTTGTCTGTAAGATGCTAAGTTAGATCTTGACCCAGGTTTTGTGATTGGCGGTGACTTACTTGGCCGCTCTAAAACTTCCTAAAAGTTCCCTCAAGGCTAATTCTGCCGCTTTTGCATTATCCAAAGCTTCCATCATCTTTTGTTTCTGTTCAAATGTCGTTTTCGCAAGCATTTGTTTGCTGACAGACCTATTCCTGCCATCTAATCTTCTAGTCCCATCTCTGGACTCATCTCCATCCCAACTTCGAGCAGGTTCGCCGTTTCGTGCTTGAGGTATGTGATTCATGACCCCCGTTGACTCCCACGTACCGCCATTTACAACAAAGTTGGTTCTTCGATTGCCCATCTGGGTTGGTACCCCCCTTGACATACACATCATATTCAGGGCCGCGCCATCATCTCTTCTCAAGCTTGGAGAGTCACTCCCTGTCATATCCGAATCATTATTAGGACTTCTCCTTTCCGACCCCCCAGGTGTCCCTGCGGGTGTCGAATCTTCCCTTCTCGATGTAGAATTACGTGGCTGCCGCCTGGTAATACCTCCACGAAGCTTCCTTATTTCATCCACACTATGTATACCATCTGCCGCTTTGGGATTCTTCTCTTTTATATAAAGATCGAGATGGCGGCCAAGTGAGGATGAGGTAAATGCTTGATGACAGAACGGACAATTCTTATCTTTTGGTGCAGAATTCTTGCCTCCATTTACTGAAAGGTCAGCACTGGAATTAGGGGTACCCATTTGTTCGGCCATATCGACAGTCGTTGCGCGCTATACTTGCATACAGGAGGAATTCACAATTGTATTGGTACATGTATGTTTTCCGATTATCCCAAAGGTTTTCTCTTTGTCTTGCTCGACTTGGAGTAATTCTTGAATGATATGTCCCAAAATAACAAATACTCCCGCGAATAAAGTAGAAAAATAGAAAAAGAGGTGAAGGTAAAGATTGTAACGGTCAGAGAAGGAGCAGTGGAAATGGAATCTAAAGGGGTTTGCAGCTCTGAATTTGTTCCTTCTTGGGGATTAGAGAATATTTCGCTAACAGGGATTATTCGATGACCCATTCCGGATCCCGATAGTCTAATGCTTTGGTGGTCTGCTCCGCAAAAGGGATCAGAAGAGAATTAATAAGTATATAGGAAAAGGGAAGTAGATGTGAAGAGAAGGGACGGAAAGAAAGTCGAGATATTGACATAGTACTGTGGATATACGGGATTAGTTACAAAATAAGATCAATACATCGCCATATTACCATTTGATGCCGATGTTAGCCAAAAGCTGGATGAATCTCTGGAATAACCCAAGAGATCTGTTATCCAATCGATAGATAGACATTCATGGTAACCGGGTATCTAAATGTATGATTTGATTGGCTACAGTTACTCATTTGGTTTCGTTGGAAGCACAGCATCGACATTGGATAACGAGACAAACATTTCAACAACAATAAAAAATGTATTGTTGACTATATACTCATATGAGAACATCAATCATAACAATTCCTTTAAAACGCCAAAATAAATGCCACTCTTGCCCACCGACCGATGATGCTCATGAAAAATCGTGAGATATGGATATCTAAAGAGTCTTTGGTAAACCGAGAATATCCCACCAACAGAAATGCCAGAAAACCCAACGGAGAAATCATTGCAACAATGGATCCTATACCGTGTTGTTAGTGGAGTCATTTTTACAAAGTTTGGTTGATGACAACTTACTCTGAAGTGTTTTTGTGAGTTGTTCTGCTTATTGTTTCTCCATTCAAATTTACGTCGCTCATTGGTCTCCACCTTTCTGGACCTTTTCTCCGCTGCCTGGACTTCTTTTCTCTTCTCAGCGGTGACGCCAGCCATGCCGAGGCCACCATTTGCACGACTCATAAGAGCTCTTCCACGTTCTCTCTCATTGCGACGAACGACACGTTCATCCTGCTCTACGTCAGAATCGGAATTTTCAGCTGCCTCAATTGCACGTCGTTGTCTCTCCTCTGGTGATGGATGATTGACCAAATTTTGGCGGTAATATTTTTGTAATGATCGATGTCCAGCGGTACGACCAGAAGGTAAGTGAAGCTCATAATCAGAGTAAAATGCAGCATGATTGTGTTTATGAGCATGTGAGTGCCATCCGTCCTTGCTGTGATGTGATCGAGGATCTGTGTGGGAATGATGAGGATGTTGATGAAGTTTCTCATACTGGTGAGTTCTCTCGTCAAGTGGTACTGCGGTAAGATCTGCGGAATCCAAGGAAGATTCAGAGCTATCTGTTTCCCATCCATCACCATTTTCCATTTCTTCGTCTCCTTCAGCATCAATTGTAGTTGGGCGTTTGGCTCCAAGTTTAACGCCTCCGCTCTTTTGCTTTCCTGGTAATGCATCTTCTGAATCCTCATCATCCTCATCATCAGAGTATGTGCTTCTAAAGTCGTAATATTCGCCAATCTCAATTTGTTCTTCCTCGGTAGCGTAACGGATTCTGCAATGGCGTTTGTCTCTCATGTGGGTCTGAAGTCCAAAAATCGATTGCTTGAGTTTGCCACAGCCTAAACATTCATGGTCTTCATAAATCTTCTCATGAAGAAAAGCGATTAAACCTTCAAGATCAACCAGATATTCCTTCTCCGGGATGAACATGCCGTGTATACGTTCCATGTGTGCAGCATTAGCAGATGTATCGGCTGAGTCCTCGTTACAGAACAAGCATCGGCTTGTAGAGACCTCGACAAGGGCATCATCGTCATCCTCCAAAACGTCATCGTCGGTAGGCGTAATTGCAGAACCTTCGGCGTCCTCGAGGGTGGTCTTCTTGATACCCTTGGAAACTTCTTCGACTTGCGCATTCGTATGTTCATCTGCTGCTCCATTTGTCTTCATAGGTTCTCCCAATGAGAATGTTGAGCTCATTACGGAACTTGCGTCATCCATGTGTCCATCACCAGCCATCGCCTTCGCCTTGTGTTTTTGACTACTAAGATGATTTTGGTAGGCATTTTCACTGAAATATGTTTTAGCACAGACCGAGCAAGACTTTTCGTACGCGGCCTTCGAAGCTGCGGCGGTGGAAGAAGCTTGTGCCTGTAAGACTTTCTCGGTGAAAACTTCGGAAGAAATGGGTGGTAAAGAGGTAACACGGCGCTTCAAGTTGTATCGACTGTAAAGATTGTCAATATATGAAGTCAAAAAGGAGTAGAAAAACATACTGCCAATCACTGCGCATATGTCCTCGCTGTAAATCGCTGTTTCTGAACGCCACTTGACAAGTGTTGCAGGTATAAGGATGGGAAGTATTAGTATCTGCTTGGCCAGAAAGACCAGAGGCCGGAGTTCTGCTGGCTGTAATAGAAGACATGTCTACTTTCTAACCGTAAGCAAATCAAAAATATTTGAGATGAAATGTTCGGAGGCAAGAAGTTGTAAGATCTTGATTCTTATAATGAGAAAAGGTAAATGACTGATAAGGCGTAGAATAATTTCCACCCCGCTTGTCTAATTTTCGGGTCTTTGATTTTCGGGGTTCCCGGCAAAAGCCCTGGACAGTACTTGGGTACTTTATCTGTACAGAGTAGAAAGATGGTGAGTCAAAGTATAAAAGATCCGTTTTAGGTGTAACCCTAACCTTCAGCTGTTTTTCAATCACAACAGGAAGTCCTGCTGAAAAAGTGTGTGTGTAATAGTAGATTAAGAGAAAGAATTTGATTTTTTTCTACGATATCTCTCGTTGGTGGGGTTATCCTTTCTTTATCTTTTCTTTCCTCAATACTTACTCACTCTAAGGTAAAAAAAATTGAAATGCGATAAAATTGGGTATGTGATGATTGATATGAGTGATAGTGCGTCATATCGGCGCTAAGTGAGTTTAATAATGCTCTTGCCGCCTTTATTAATAATTCCCTACCACCGTTTTCGCCCAGTCTGGCTTCGGCCTTGCACAGTTACGATTTAATACCTCCTAGGTACAGATTTACAGGTATTTACCAAGGGACCACTGGTACTGGTCTTATTCGCGCAACATTCGTCAACAATTACAATACAATAAATAATACGAGTAAACCAAAATATTCATATTACTTGTATTCCTCTTTGTTTCAACAGTGATACTCTGCAGCTCGTTCCAGCATAAACACTCTTTTATTTCTTCCCAAATGTCATGACTCGAGATACTCCAAGAATTCAGGAAGAACGAAGCTTCAGCGGCGAAGATGATATCCTCAAAGCCTTGTGGGTCGCTGCTCCTTTCCCATACCTTCCTCAAGATGCGCCGGACGAGTTGAAGAAACTCACAATAGACGTCGAGGATCCTAAACAATTACATGTCATCCATAACGCGAGCAGGCGACACCACTTTCAGTTAATGGTAGAAAGGTATGTTTGCTTACTGCTTTGTCGCAAATGAAATCAAGGCTAAGATATTCTGGAGATACATTCGCCAACTTCGATATGGTTGTGATTCCACTATTTGTCATACCCCAACTTGTTTTACTTGTCGCAAACGTCTTTCCCTTACGGCAGGTCGTCCAATCAGACCATATAGCTCGACGAGCGCAAGAATTCTAGCTGTTCACTTAGCTAGCCAGGACAATCCCGAACGAGGTCTCTGTCGCAATCCTTTGGCAGATTCACCGGTCCAACTCAACAAGCATGTTAGAGTTACTGCACGAAGGAACATATCTGGGCCTAAGAAAATACATGTCAGTGGAGGGGAAACTACGAAAAGGAGCACGCCTAGTACAGATAACGAGAGGTTCAGACCGGATCCCTCACGAGCCTGCTCGACTGCAACTACTTCTGGTACTAGGAGTTTTAGAGATAATGTAGCGAGTAATGAAGACAGTTCCGGTCAGAGTAGGAAATCAAGAACTACCATCCTGGAGGAATATACCACAACAGATCATAAATCTTTCATTCAAAATGTGTTTGGTACGGTAGCTTTCAAAATGGTGGAATGGTTGACACCAAGAAATCTGGAAGCACTCGCGAACCCGAACGACACCGCCTTGGATTCAGATGTGCGTTCCTCATCACTGGCTCAGTCAACACCAAGTGATGGCGCGAGCACACCGGCACAGAAACTGGAAAGTCCAAGTGCGGTGGAGACGGAGCTGTCAAGCAACAAAAGTTTCTTGCCGAAATCTTCTGAAGTTTCAGCTGAAATATCAGGTGTTCCAGACCGCACGGTTAGGAACGAAGAGTCTACTGGTGCCGACGCTACAGACATAAGTACACGGAGGGAGATAAGCCCAAATTTATCACCTACTATACCTACCGATACCAAGCCTGGCATTCAATCGAGTCCAAAGGTACTGCACAATGAATCTGCACATGTTGCAGGCGGGAGACCTCGGAGGAGGACAGACTCTTATGACGCCCATATTTCTAAAGGAATTTTGAACCTCTCAACTTCGCCAAGGACGACTGACACTGATACTAGCCCCCCTTTATCTCATCAATACATCCACTCGAAGCCTAAACCGACCCGGCATACCATGATAACCAAACCTGTTCTCCATGTATCCGAGAAGGACACTCCCTCGCCCATAACGCCCGTGATCAGTGCCTCGGTTAAGCCTTCTGTACCGGCGGAACCTGAATCCGACCTCAAATCCGATTCAGAGGATAACGCAGCCAAAAACAGCTCAGTTGAATGTCAAAAACTCGAGCCACGTTTATCCGATGAAAAACTACCACAATCCCTCTCATCACTACCCATCGAGGTGGTTAATCTGATATGTGACATTCTCGAAAATGATAAAACTTTCGAGAAGCACCAACTACATCCTGATCACATAGACGATGATTTGAAGAGACATCAAGTACATAAAACTCCTTTACATCGAAATATCAACTCGTCAAGTGGCTATCCAAAATCAATGAAAAACCAATGGCGTCGATTCATTGATCAGAGTTTGTACTCTGTTCTAAGTAGTCCCGATTCTCTGATAAAATCTTTCACTGGCCGAGATGGACAGATATTTGACACGCAGACTATTTGGTACTGCATGTTACGGATGACTCGAGTCGCACCATCTATTGTATTTGACAGCCTATGGATTGCCGCTGGAACACTTTTCAAACCTCCAAAGCAATTGGAGTGGGCCAAGCAGCCTCATAGTGATAGTTCAGGCTCAAATCAATCATTATCCAAAGCTGATGCCGCTCAAATAATAAGTATATGCTTTCATGCACTCGTAGCTGCGGCACCTTTGTTGAAGGATCCTAGGCAGTTGGCAAACATGTCTCGTATAAGATCATATGGAATTGCGTTGCCTGGAAGGGAATCATCCACATCAGAATCAGCCAGGTTATGTCTTCAATATGATGATGCATTTACAGATGAATTGGCATTGAGATTAGCTCGCCGAGTCTTCTCTGCTGTTTCCACGAGACGCAGGTTTTCCCAGCTAATCCAGCTCCAACAAGATATTAGGGGTGATGAGAACGAACAAGATGGTTTCTTGGAAATTATTCTTGATAGTCTCAAATACCTCGATCTAGATAAGTCGCCTCTGCTCAACTTTACTGATGTAGAACGGGATTTGCATGAGAAGAGAATCCCTACCTTGATACTCGATTGGGCACGAACAGTAATGTTACAAGATTGGGATGGCAAAGCAGAAGTTCCTTCCGATGGGTCATTTGGGGGTGCTTTAGAAACTATTGCGACAATATGTATGCACAATCCCTTCGATGTATGTCGATTTTGAGCTAACAGACAAACAGACAGGAATAGAAAATCGCTTTTACTAGGAGACATACATTTTCGAACGGAATATTTTTCGGATCGTCTAGATAGTATTGCTATGCCGCTTGAGTGGCTGTCTTTCCAGGCAAATAAACGTACCGTACATTTACTCGATTATCCATATTTATTCAACCCTTCAACGCTGGTCAACTACTTTCGAGCCATCAATTACTCACGGATGAATCAATCGCATGAGGAAGCAAAATCCATGTATAACCTCGTTAGGACGCACGAAGGACTGATCCCCAATGAAGACCACCGACGTAAACTTCGGGAACGCCTTCACACAGCCACATCAAGGTTCTTGGTCATTGTAGTCAGCCGGGAAAATCTACTGTCAGACGCTTTCAACGTGCTCTGGCGAAGAGAAGAACGTGAGTTGATGCGACCATTAAAGGTATCATTGGGTGGAGAAATAGGAGAAGAAGGCGTCGATATGGGTGGAGTTCAGCAGGAGTTCTTTCGGATAGCCATGACTGAAGCTCTTAATCCGGACTACGGGGTTTTCACAATTGATGGTACGACGAAAATGACTTGGTTTCAACCAGGATCGCCAGAGCCTCTATGGAAATTCGAGCTCATCGGAACGATCATGTCTCTAGCAGTCTACAACGGCATGACTCTACCTATTACGTTTCCAAAAGCGTTTTATAGAAAATTACAGGGGGAAAGCATCACAGAACTCCACCACATCTCAGATGGATGGCCCGAGCTTGCTAAGGGTCTAACAGATCTACTGGAATGGGACGAAAATAAAGGAGCTGTCGAAGACATTTTTTGCCGAACATATGAATTCAGTCAATTTCAGTTCGGAAAACCAGTGAGCCGTGAAATGAGCACCTCATCTCAATGGCCCAAGTATTCGGATGTCAATATAGGTGAAAGTAATGAGGATCCAGGCGAGGTAGAAGCACCTCTTGTCACGAATGAAAATCGCAATAACTATGTTAGTGATTATATCAATTGGCTTACTAACATATCTATCCAACCTCAATTCGAGGCATTCAAGAAAGGATTTTTTGCCTGTCTCGACCCTCGGTCCATTTCCATTTTCGACTCCGACACCCTCCAATCTCTAGTGGAAGGCGTGCAAGAAATCGACATAGTCGAGATGCAACGCGGCACTCAATATATTGGGTACGAGGCCGGAGATCGTGTTATTCAAGATTTCTGGTCGGTGGTTAAAGAATACGACTTGGAAAAGAAGAAAAAGTTGTTGGAATTTACCACGGCGTCGGATAGGGTTCCTATGGGTGGAATGAGGAATTTTCAACTCAGAATTATGAAGAATGGGGCCACAGATGAACAGTTACCGAGTAGTTATACGTGCTTTCAGAATTTACTCCTACCGAATTATTCGAGTAGACAAATTTTGAAGGAGAGGTTTGATATTGCGTTGGAGCATTCTAAGGGGTTTGGCTTCAATTAAATGGAAGTGGAGGGGCACGGAAAAATGTGGAGTAACTGGATTGAGAACATGGGTGAACTGAGATGTGAGGGATGGTATTGATCACTCAGTTAGTGATTAACATTGGCCATCGGACACGAGCATTGATGCAGATTCAATAAGGAGGGCTGGGGTACTTTATCTTGATGGGTGAGCTTACAGATGGCATTCATGATATGAGGAGCTTATGGCTTTACGGAAGCAAGTCACGTTAGGATAGTTTCATCGAAGGAAGGGTCATCGCAGGAAGGAGCCTAGCATGATGAATAGGTCTACACGGGCGACAAAACATAGGGGAGCAAAATCAAACGAGGAAAGGGCAGAGGATGAAGGAATGATAATGATTTTTAAATACCTTGTATTTATAGGATAGCGAGCAGTGGCGTTTATCGGTCGACGTATCGTGGAAGCATAGCAAGCAAGCAAGCGTAATACAGCACAGCACAGCACAGTAGGCGAAATGAATTGAGAATTTAAAAACTATGTCTGATTTTTCAATATACATTTTTTTCTCAAAAAGGGTTTGATTAATTTGGTGTGAGATGAGGCGTGATGATGTGATGAGGTGTATGGATTTGTGGGTGTGGATGTGGGAATTTGAGGTAGGTAGGTAGGGACGTGTATTAGGTCTACATTTCCTTCAGAAAAAATCTAGAGATTCGTTACTGGATATATAGTAGGTGGTAGTTTTCATTCGTTGAGTGAGTGAGTGAGCGATTAGTTGATTGGTTGGTTGGTGAAGGGAGATATAAACTTATATTTCTGGATGAATGAAGATGTGGAGAATGAGGATATGGTATTAGGAGGGTCTTAGGTGTGTGGTGGATGTGTGGTGAATATGTAATAGAACGATGAGTAAAGTTGAAATTAGAATTAGATTCAATGTTGTAATATAGGAAATATGTGAGAGGTTTGTTGGAATGGGATGGGATGGGATGGATATCGTTGTTTTATTGCAAGGTCTTACTTACGGTGGCTAATTAGATATTCCACAAGCGTTTGTAAGACTTACCATCATATTTATTACCAAACTTTATGTTCACCTCGTTTATTGCGTGGACCAGGGGATTTTTTGCTGTTTTATGCGCTTTCTTGTTTAGATAATGTATTTGATGGTATTTAATCCGATTTATGGATCTCTGGGTATTTGGTGCTGATTTTCATGTTGGAGTTTGACGTTGACTTTGACTTGGGATGTAAGAATCTTAGAAGGTGGAAGTAGTTTTGTTGTAAGTCTTACTTGTGACATGATATGGATCCTGGTGCACGTGTCAAAACGACCGGGGGGATTAGTGAGATGGGGTAGGAGAAGACTAGCTATAGGTGATGATTCTGTGAGGTAAGATGGCGAGGGGTGGGGATGAAGTGGACTTGGAGATGTTTGAATGTGGGATTTCTTTGAAAGAGGAATTAGAAGATTTGCAGAGCATTGAGTACATGGCTAGGTACTGTGGGTATTTATGAATGCTTTTTTAAGATGGAAAAGTTTGAGGTAATATTAGCCCAGAGAGATCCAGTCAAAATGGAAAATATCTTTAGAGTAAAGTCGATCTTAGAATTGAAAGGATGGCGGTTTGGCTGGGAATCGGAGATAGAAGATAAGATAGACAGAATACACGAAAAAAACAGTGATATGGGATAATTTTCAAACTAATCAGATGATCTGAAGTTTCTTCTAGACTCCCAAGAAGTAAAGAGCTTGGGACTGGGACTGAAACTTAGATGTCCCTTAGCAATATCCCGGAAGGTGGCACCATGTTCAGAGCCACATGGCAAACAAACTTGATACTAGCCCATAGTCCCCGCATCTGCACTCCATACAAAGGGTAGCCATGAGCGTTTGCTTCGGCTGTAGGATCCGAAATCTGTCGATAGTAGGCTGTGGACACAGAAAGAATAATGAATGCGGGAAAGGATTCCGAGCCTAGTCGGTTGATCCATCCATCTGCCATTCCTCGAATCTCCAGACCTCAGACTTCGACAAAAATATTCTAGTAATTGACATAAAAAAAGCTTTAAAGAGAAATACTGTATGAATCATTCAAGGGCTAATATTCTAACTGTTCTGACTGTTGAGAAGCAATATAACTATATCATTCAATACGAAAATGAACCTTGCGATGAGATATCTTACCACTATCCATATTCTAGCCAACGCTTCCTCGCTGCAGTAACGACAAACAGAAAAATTCCCGACAGTGTGGTACGTCCACTTTTATATCCTTGTGACTTTGGATATTTGGGATGCAAAGAGTGATATTTGATGGGTGCATGTATGCGGAACTCGGGATGTCACGTATATATGAGATTAGCCCTGGTAGTCTAATATCAGAGGGGCACTAGCCGCTTTGAACACGTTTCTTTAATTGATCATATGCAGTAATTTCTTTCTTGTTGCATCGATATAGATGAATGTTTATGAATAGTACTCTAGGCCGAGGATGTCTAATTTGTAAAAGGGGATCTAAGATGCGATGCCTTTTCTCACTGTCGACGTGTTGAAGTAGTTTCATTGGACGCGAATAATAGAAGCATGTCACGCGTATGAAAAAGTATGAATTGGCACACGCTAGAATAGCTACCGCCAGTCAAGTATAACGCCTACCGAGGTTCAAGATAGCAAGCACTTCGTTCCAGACCAACGGGTTATAAAAACCTATTGCTAGTGATTCGTTAATCTCACGAGGTGCAGACCCAGTGTATGATCTCCACGTGATGTAATGCTACCTCAATCAAAGTAATACCCGACGTCCCATCACGACTCACTGCAACGCTGCAAAACCATTTTTTCAACGCCACCGAACATAAACGGTACCCAAAAGAAGACAGACGAGGAAAACAAGGGTAGAAGCGAATAATAATCTATCACAGATCACCCCACGCAACCATTTTACTACAAACTTTTGATCATTCTATCAGAAACTCCTTGTCAAGTTGCTGGGACTCTATTCGTGGAAAAGGGTGAAAGCAATTCTTAGCATACAGATGACAAGCGGAGACTAATACTAATCTCGCTAAAATCGGCTCAATTTTCATACCAGCTTGTTCCTTTCTAGAAACACGGGGTAACTTCTCCGCAATTACTTTAATTCGGAACGGACTCTCTCGTACTAGAATCTCTAATATATCTTGGGGTTGTTTTCTTGTCTTCTTAGCAGCCAGTAGACAAGCGTCTAGGAGTGGAATAAGGTTCAAAGAATTCCAAGGGATCCTTGATCTGAAGACCAACAGACCATGTGAAATATCCCTCTAAATGTTTAAAAGTGCATGCATATTATATTGTACGACCCTGGACCCATAAGGCATCTTTCCATTAGCGAAGCCACATCAGGAAGGTCTGGCCGAAAATCCGGGGGTGGAGTGCAGATTTGGTTCCAAGCATTATTTAACCGCTCCGCATTTTGGAATAAGCATGTTGATTGTGGTTGCACGAGGAGACGAGGTCAGCCTTCCATTGACAGGGTTTAGAGAATGCTGCGTTACAGTACATAAATGAAGAATATTCCGTCACTTTTCAAGCCTCATCACTTTCTCAGATTATTAGATCTTTTCCAATAGGCGTAGTTATTTCTCATTTGCAGCCAGAAAGTCATGGCGGAGAAGACAAATAGCCAATATGATGAGGTTGAGCTATCAAACCGTCGCAGTGATGATGAGGTACGATTGATGGGTTCCAAATTTCAGACTCATTAGAGATCAATTCTAACATTAGTTGAATTCATAGAAACATGCCGAAGTTGGAGCGAAAGTCGTTCTCGGAAATGAAGCATTCAATGAAGCCATGCTCAAGGAGCCTCCAAGGCCTTTTACATGGTCAACGATGCAGCTCTACATAGCTTGTTTTATCGGGTTCTTTTGTGCTACAATGAACGGTTACGATGGATCCCTCATCAACAATTTACTCGTGAACCCTTGGTTTTTGGATTTCTACCATGGTGAAAATGCTGGAATATGGGCTGGTATTGTGACTTCCATGTACCAAATTGGTGGTGTAGTTTCATTGCCATTCGTCGGACCAGCTGCAGATACATTTGGTCGACGATTTGGAATGTGGCTTGGATGTCTTTGTATTATCCTTGGTACGATCGTTCAAGGTGTTGCTACAAGAAATGCTGGTGTGAGACAATTTATGGGTGGTCGTTTCCTACTAGGTTTTGGTGTCAATATCGCTTCTGCAGCTGGTCCTATGTATGTTGTAGAGGTTTCTCACCCTGCATATCGTGGTGTAGTAACAGCTATCTTCAACTGCTTTTGGTAAGTCCGACGTAAAACCTTCAAGACTTTGTCTAATTAAATTAGGTTCACTGGATCAATCATCGCCAGTGGGGTAGCTCGTGGAGCAGATAACATCGGAGGCGATGAATCATGGAGATTGATTATCTGGATTCAATTGATGTTCTCCAGTATCATCTTCATTTCCGCTTACTTCCTTCCCGAATCTCCAAGGTGGCTTTACGTCAACAATAAACGCGATCAATCCAAGAAGATGCTTACCAAGTTCCATGGAGAAGGGAACCCAGACAGCGAATGGGTGAAACTACAATTGAATGAATATGAAGAACTTTTGGAAATGGACGGTGCCGATAAACGTTGGTGGGATTACAGAGCACTTTTCAAGAATCGATCTACTTGCTATCGACTATTCTGTAATGTTAGTATATCGATCTTTGGTCAATGGGCAGGCAATGGTAAGTATTTTTCTTCTATCCTCAAGTAAACAAAAGTCTAGCTAATAACATTCAGCTGTCTTGTCGTACTTTATGGGCAAAGTTCTCCAGACTATCGGTGTTGGAAGTCACATTGGCCAAGCAAATGTCATACTAATCAACAATTGCCAACAATTCTGCTGGGCTCTCTTTGGTGCTGCAATGGTTGATCGTATTGGACGTCGTCCTCTTCTTCTCTTTTCTAATATTGGTATGTTATTCTAATCATCATTACTACCATAACTTGTACTCACAGCAATTAACACAGGCTGCTGCGTAATCTGGCTCGCAATGACTGTCTCCGCTGCGCTGTACCAACAATCCATCCCCGACCCCAGCAACCCAGACTCAATCGGCACCAATCACGCAGCTGGTACCGCCTCCCTAGCCTTCATCTTCGTCTTTGGCGCCGTCTACTCCGTTGGTTTCACACCCCTCCAAGCTCTCTACCCTGTCGAAGTCCTCTCCTTCGAAATGCGCGCCAAAGGAATGGGCTTCTCAGGATTTTCCGTCGCGGCAGCCGGTCTCCTAAATCAATTCGCATGGCCTGTTTCCATGCAGAAAATCGGTTGGAAAACTTATATTATTTTTACCATTTGGTGTGCGATCCAAACGACTGTGGTTTATTTTTTTATTCCTGAGACGAGAAATAGAACTCTAGAGGAGTTGGATGAGATTTTTAATAGCCCTAATCCGGTTAAGACGTCAATTGCGAAGAAGAGGTTGGGGCTGGATGCATATGGTGAGGTGGTTAATATTCAGGATGCTTGATTTACATTAAGGCTGGGTTGTCTTGATACGTATGATGCAATGCTTGTTAGTGGTTTTTTGTGCATTTCATCATGATATGAGGTCTTGTTTTTTGTCTAAGAACGATGTGGTGTTTGGAAACAATTTTTGGGTTGATTTTAGTATTATACCTTTGATATTTGTTTGCTGCTTGATTATGTTTCAATGAAGAGTTAATAAGCAGTGTATACGCGAGCTTACGTCACTTATAGATTCTAAGGACGCATTTGAACTTGTCAAGTCAGCTCTTTTATGAAATTTGTGTCACAGTTAAGGAGCTTTAAATCAATCAATAATCATACAATACGCTGAGTACTACGTTCTGTATATACTTCAACGGTTCATCTAGCTCCTGTCCCCCCTTTAGCTCCCTTACATAAAGCTACCAATGCCCTAGGCTTGCATATCTCACAGTATTTATACACAAATATCACCATGGATTCCCCGAGAACTCGTGTTCGCAATTTCTACACATCCGAAGCTGCCGAAATACTTGCGAAGGTTACTTGTTTCACTGCATTCTAGTTCGAGTATCAATCCAAGAACGCCAAGAACATGTAGAGGGAAAGTCTCAAGGATAGTGTAGTTTTATTGCAATAAATAATGACAGTATCTTAACTAAAAATGACAGAACCAAGGAGTTCAGCTGAAGTGTTGAAACCCCATCAACGGAGTTCCACGCGGTATCCCCCAAGTCTTCTAGGATCAATCTTGTGCTTGCCATTGGTAGGCCCCTGAATTGTAATGTTTGGAGTGCCACTTCCAGGAGCACCTCTAAAACAATCGTTATTACATATTCCAAGCAATTCTAAAGCATAGATTGTTACTTACGACCAGCAAATCAAGTTAACAGGGACGGTGGATTTGATTTCTACACCTTGGATATTGCTATTATGAGGTGGTCAGCCAGAGGGCTTTGTGTGGTGAAAGATACATAACTTACGGAGAACCTTCGAGGCTGTAGTCCGTGTTGATATTGGGCTCATGGGTACGGTCTCCACCACCCTTCACATCCCACTTGACCTGTCTTTCATGTTAATTCTGAGCTGGGAATTATAGAATTAGGGATTGTATAGGGTGTTGATATACATAAGCTGTGGATTGAGGTTGGATCTTTTCAAAATCGCCATGATACTCGATAGGCTGGGCTGCCTCTGCTGGAGTTTCACTTGCCATCTTGAGATGTGGATTGAAAGAAGGATTTGAATTAAAGATTTGGAAGTATTGTATTTGTTTAGATAGTCGAGCTGTGTTGAAAGAGTAGAATTGAACGGATGGAAGTCTGATATTTATGTATTTTCCATCGATTTGTCTCACATCTATGTCATGTTCGACTTTGTCACTTTAATTGTTACTTTGGTATTGAATCTTCCATTTGCGGTTTCTTGCAGTGAAGATTTGCACTTGATGCTGTGCGGATATGCGATTGTCTCTGAATCGGGACTCAAATCTTCAGCTCTATAGTCGTGCGGCCAGAAAGTATATCACACTCCATCCAAATATGGGCCACTACCTCCCTTGTAGATTAACATTTTGTGGTATTTGCTTGAGAGTGGAATATGACATACTTTCTGGCAGCACGAGTGGAATCGCGTCATTTTCTGAACTGGCGGTGGGAGCTTCTCGATTCATTGCTTTTCGACGTTCTCGAATCCCCATGTTGTGTTACCGATAGCGTAGGTTACATTACGTCTAGCATTTACCCCAATTTCTATCAATGTGAGAGGCCAGACCTGGAACAGCTCAAAGCTATGGTCCAAATAGATTTACCAAGAAATGCATACAGTACAAAGAACCTTTGTACACACATATATACAGAAAAAAGACAACGTAAAAGGTTTATGTTTGAGGAAGTTCATGCTTGGCGAGGGTTATAGCCCGAGCACCTACAGAGTTCACAATTACATACTTACAACTTCACTGCTAGTAGCGGAACAACTTATCTGGAAGGCTAGTTAGTATATATCTGTACAGCTAGCCAAAAGCTGTTCGGCGTCTGCAGCTCTCTCAGAACGCCATTATAGTGATACATCGGTTCTGTCTGTGTTAGTGAGATGTTAGACTTTGATACCGTATTATCTCACTTAGCTGGGCTTAGGTCTTGACCCGATTAATCTAAAGTTGCAGAAGCTGACCAGTATGCATATATAATTATAGTTTTATATCCACTTTTGCTTAGGAACGAGAACTGAACAGGGTTAGACCTAAAATCAGTTAGTTGCGGGGATATATAGTATTAGATATTATAAGCTTAAACAATCGAGCTTCCCCCACACTATATGGATACCCCGCTTTCTGCGACTGAAGTACACAACAGTAAGTGTACCTTTTTACCGTGTCCTACGTTGGGACAAGCTTTGTGCAAGTCTCAAAGCAATAGGTTACAACTTACCAAACACTCCAAGTATGATGCGTGTCAAAATATTGACCTGAGAGGGGTAAGTACATTTATCCTGTCCATTCGTAGATCATTCATTAGCTATAGTTGACCGACCATCAAAATGCAGCTTTAACCTCACTACGAAGCATGAAGGGACGATGAGCTAGCTGTATTAGAAGCAGGCGATAATAAGATTTCCATCTCCATCGTACTATCATCTAAAATCGAAATGCGGGATATCGATCGTCATAGCTGAAATGCATGCAAGATCGATGGTAGCTGAAATGCACAAAACGCAGAGTTTTTTTCTTCATGTTCGTGGATTCCGTCGTATTGATCAAAAACATTGTCTAACTTTCTCAAGTGCTAAAGAGACTATGATCTCGGAAAAGATAATGTAACTCTGTGTCACGAACCACGACTAATATTATCCTAGATTGCATATCGCCCCAGGATTAGTGTCCTGAGGCAAGTAGGGATCATGTGATGGAGCCTTCAGGAGCGTAGGCTCCTCAGGGCTCCAGGAAAAGATTCATTATATAGTCAGAATAGTTTCATAGTATAGGAGCTTCGTGCTCAACTTAGTTATCAATTAGTTTACCTACATTCTACTTGATCTAGTAGCGAATTCACTTCCAAGTGAATACCAGTGATAAAGCCTTAACCACAACTACCAACCAGACGAAACCTTAGGCAGCCGCTGCCTCGAGTACAGTATCGTTACACTCTGCCGTGCACTATGTGGGGACCTTTCTGATTTCTGGTAACACTAGAGCGGATATGTGTTACGAGGTTTGCCGTCTAGATTATGTGGAAGTGTTCTAGGCTCTCGAGGTGGTTTATAACTAGGCGTCAAGCAAGGACTTAAGTAAGGGCAATAATGATATGCAATTCGTAACTAATAGTAGAGTATACTAAATGATTGATCTTGAGCACAAAGCTCTATACAAAGGAAATCCATACTGAATATATAGATATTCATGCTCCCTTGGATCCTTTTGAATCCTCAAGCTCCAAAAGCTCCAAGTCACGTGTTTTCTGACAGTGCGTGCGCATACGATCCTAAAGTGACCCAGATCACATATTAATTCGATGAAATCTGATCGCTTTTGCACAAGGCCCAAGCTCTCCTAATTAGTCAGTTGTTACTATCGTAACAATATGCTAGAAAGATTCCACAATTCGGTACTCGGTCTAGTCATTGAAGAGGACCGGGGGTTTAGCGAAGCATCTCATCTCTACACTGAAAATTATCTAATCATTGGTGCTCTAGGACTTAACCGCCTACTGTTGTAGTTGGGGAAAGCGAATTATCCAGGAGAAAAAATTATTCTAAAATATATTATTCTAGTTAAAAAAAAGAAAGATACTCAGATAATCCTTGTAATCTTGATTATATTTTCTACTCCATCTGAAATGTTACGACGGGTAACATATTTCCGTATCACATGACTAATCACAGGATCAAAGCTATCATGTGACCGGATCTAATCAATCTAATTAGAGCCACTAGAGCCAGAACACGAAGGCCTATATAATCAAGATGGATTTCCTTTGTATAGAGCTTTGTGCTCAAGATCAATCATTTAGTATACTCTACTATTAGTTACGAATTGCATTATTGTCATTACTTTAAGTCCCTGCTTGACGCCTAGTGTTACGAGGTTTGCCGTCTAGATCACGTGGAAGTGCTCTAGGCTCTCGAAGTAGGTTTATAACTAGGCGTCAAGCAGGGACTTGAAGTAATGACAATAATGATATGCAATTCGTAACTAATAGTAGAGTATACTAAATGATTGATCTTGAGCACTAAGCTCTATACAAAAGAAATCCATCTTGATTATATAGTCCTTCGTGCCTATGGTTAACTAGGAATCGTCGTTCCTGGGAACGAGCGTTCCTGGTTGTTCCTAGGAACGTTCGTTCCTCACCGTTCCATCACATGTTTTATGGTCATGTGACATACTAATCGTTTTGGACGTAACACCTAGTTATAAACCACCTCGAGAGCCTAGAGCACTTCCACGTGATCTAGACGGCAAACCTCGTAACACTCCCCTTCTTTTCTCTCTATCATTCACTCTTCACTTAATCTTATCTCTACTCACTCTCTACTCACTCTCTACTCACTCTCTACTCACTCTCTACTCACTCTCTACTCACTCTCTACTCACTCTCTACTCACTCACTCTCTACTCACTCTCTACTCACTCTCTACTCACTTTCTACTCACTCTATAAATCCATTATCTATTAACTCATTATTTATCAATTTACTCATTCATCAATCTATTCATTTATCCCTCTCCATCCTCTTCCCTCTATTATTCACTCTCCACTCATCAACCCTCACCCTATCATCTATCTACCTACTCACAAGTCATAAAATATCCTCTCCGGCGGCGTCAAGAATTTAAACAATTCACTACCTACTAATCCAAAAGAAAAAAAATCAATCAAAATGCATTATTCAGGAACACGGGTATTTAACTAATTACTAACTATCGACTACCAACTACCTCGAATTCATATCTATTTATTTCTCCAGTCCTCCGTTCCGTTTCGTGAAACCCAATGTCAATGTCAACCTCTCTCCATCCACCCAAATATGCGTCCCTCAACTTCGTACATTGCCCTAAGCTTCCTGCTTCAAATCAAATATTCATATTGAACACATGAAACGACCTTCCATATTTCAATCTCCTATCACCTCCCTATACACATCCTGAAAAACAACCTAATATGCAGTATTCTGTCTATAAAAATCCGCAGGATTTGATGCACCAGTAGGAGGTGCACTTGGAGCATTATTTAATCCTTGACCACTCATCCCCTGATTACTATCACTACTATCAGGTCTCTGATAAGCCTTATATTGTCCTTGGCTAGGTAATGTCGTTCTTGCATCACCTAAACCTGGATACGGTGAACTTTGAACTGGACTAGGGATTTCATTTGGAGGAGCCGGGGGTTCATATGCAGGTTGAGAAGGTTGAGATGGTTGTTGAGGTGGTTTGTATGCATTATATTGTTGTGGGGGTTGGGTTGTTGCGGGAGTGGCCGCGTAAGGGTCAGTTTCAGTGTATGTAGTGTATTGATGAGGATTTTGTTGTTGAACTGGAGAATCGTAGACAGATGTTGCTAGTTCTTGTGGATTAGAATATGTGCTTTGTGGGCGATGACCTGTTTGTGGTTGTTGTGTTGGGTATTGAGTTGGAGAAGGACTATTGGTTTGAAGTGGCGGAGGTTGTGAGCCTGATGGAATCCGAGGAGTAGGATCTCTTTGGGGATATGGCTGTTGACTCTCTGATTGTTGAGGCTGTTGACCTGGATATGGTTGACGACCATCGGCTTGTAGGGGTTGCTGCTGACCTGGAGCAACAACATAAAAAGGTGCCGGTCCATTTCGTGGAGGAGCATAACCACTAGGTGAAGTTGGTTGTTGGTATGGTGGCTCTGTTTACACTTAGTATGTCATCGTTTAGTAATATTGATTTCACTTACCTTGTTGTTGAGATGGTGTATAATATCTCTGTGGTTCCTGTTGTGGTCTTGCTGCCTGAGGAGGATATCCATAACCTTGTGGACCTTGTGGTGCATGCCCAGGTCGACCATAGTGATAAGATTGTGCCTGGGTCATAGAGGCATCTAGCAAATTCTCGTAGTCGCGACATGATTTAATGAATCTCTCATTCAATTGTGTAAAATCATCTGATATATGTTAGTGAGCTGATCAATAAGCCTGATTGAACGAATATATTTCGTACCTTTTTTCTGGGAGTATTTTCCGATTAGCTCAATAAGTTTTGGCCTAATTGCGAGAGTAGAATGGTAAAGTTTCTAAGTATGTGAGCATGCGGTTCAAAATACGGATATTACAACTTACTGTGATTTCCTCATTATCACGAGCATCTAATTGAGATGTTGAAGTACTCAATAATGTAAGTAACTTCTCCACATTCTTAATCTCTGCAAAAACCTCGGCCTCCATTTGCGCTTCCCGTTGTAGTTCTTCCGGTGTGGGATCCACCAACTTTTCAACATAATTCAGCGGGAAAATACCAGTCTTCCCTCTCAGGGAGCCCCTCCACCAATCTTTATATACTGATCCTATAACTGTAATGATATCGCCCTTTCTAAATTGTAATTCATCCGCATCTGTGGGTTGGAAATTGTGAAGTGCTCTAACTCGAGAGACAGTAGCGGCCGTTGTCCCAGATGGTACTTGTTGTGGCTGTGCATCTTGTTGCGATTGAGCCGGGTCTGCGGATGAACTGGATGGTTGGGAAGGTTTTGGTTGACTACTTTTATCCTGGATAGATAATTTTAATGCCATTTGTAATTCTTCTTCTTCCTTCTGACGATCCAAATCTGTAAGTCGACTCTTTGATGGCGCGGATGGTGGGTGCAAGTTAGGATTCTGGCTCTTCAGTCGATGGTATTGATCATTCATAATTCCTAAATCAGGGTCTTTGAACATTTCTGCCCACTCTGCCATTCGCTCAAGGATCTTCCCTTTCACTTGTTGATGCGTGTTTCTATCGTTTGCCAGTCTTAATAGTGCATCAGTAAACGCCCTTGAAGCCAACTCTCTGTGCATCTTCGCTCCGCAATTTTGACTTAAAGCGTTGGCGAGCTATACATATTGTGTTAGATTTGGTGAAAGCGACTGCGACCTATGTCATAACCAACCTCTAAAGTATATAATTGAACGTTGGCGTTTCGATGCGCCAACCTCTTTATCATGCTTGCCACGGCATCTTTGGCACCGCTGTCTTCTCCGGATACCTTGTCGCAAACATCCATAATATATTCCCAATTCTCCGAAGTGAGGTTCTCGTCGGTCGCCTTGGCTATAGAGTCCATGAATTAGCATCATATTCGACCGAGGCCTCATCAAGGCGGATAGGGATTTGAATAAGCTCAGAAGCTCCTACTTACCAACGACCTCGTCGAAGGCATTTTGTTGAGCGCGAAACATTGTATACAAATTTCAATATTATTTGACAGTTCAAAGAGATAAACGTCGCGGAAATTTGTAGCTCTCAAGATGTAGTAACTTGAGAGATTTGAGGTGTAGATGGTTTGCCTACAAAGTACACAGTGATTGATGGATGGCTCAAGCTTCCCGACCCCACTAAGGACGCTAAGTAAAACGATCCATAACCGGGTACGGAGTACGATGGGGTACGGTAAGGAAGCAGTTTGACAACGTCACTCCTCCGTAGAAATGCGTGTCTCCAACGCCACAACCAATTAAAAATAGTAGACATCAGAACGGAAGAATTACCACGAGAAAATCCGATAGTAACTTTAGAGAATGTTTGTATAACTTCATTTTTGTATGACCGGGAAATGTCGATTAGATTAGATTGAGAGTCGAGACAGCGATATAAAAGTCATGCGTGCATGTGCATTGAACACAATAATGACAGTCAACAATTCTTTCATCATGATATATTATGAAAGCTCAAAGGATATATACATTCATAGAGTATTCAAAGTTTTGGATCAGCATCCAAATTTGGATATTTACCCGCGCCTAATCTACTTGCCTTCACGAGAGCAAGAGCTAATTTCTTGTTGTACATATAAACAATTGCACACCTACTCACTGTAAGTGTAGCAGATTGTGACATAAAAAAAATGGGTTGAGGAATCCCCTATCATCAAGGGAAACTTCAACAGAAAACCAGACGCTATGCTTCCAATCAATTAATTTCCTTCCCAATATCACAAGCATCCATCCAGATATGAAACAGCGCCTATACTCCATCGTTGTATGCATAAAGGAGACCCAGAGATAATATTTGCAACAACAGCCATATTTACGCTACCACATCTCGCCCTCCTCGGTCGCTTGATCATGTGATTGTGTTCGCCCATAATCGTAGTATTTTTGATCGTTATTATAACCATTCTCACTGTTGTTCTGGCCGGTGCGGGACTGTGGACGATTATGATCCTGCCCTGGCTCATTTCCTTGATGATCGTAATCATATATTTGAGAGTCATCGACATAATTAACACCCTCAGCAGAATGATTTGGGTTTTGAGACTGTTCAGCATATTGGGTAATGCCCTATTAAAATGTTAGCCCTCAGTTATTCCAGAAATCCTGAGAAGAATTCGAGGAACTCATACCTGATGGTAATCATATCGATATTGATCCCCGCTCTCTTGCTGCTGCTGTTGCTGCTGCTGCTGCTGTCTCAACTGTTCTTGTTGCTCTCGATACTGCTGTTCTTGCTCCTTTTGCTTCCTTTCTGCCTCTGCCTTCTTCTGCTGCGCGGACTGTGGTATTTGCATATGTGGATGCATCTGCTGAACCTTGGCCAAGTATGAATACATGAAATTACTAAGCAGAACCTGACTGTATAATGCCCGTTTAGGATTCGCCAGCTTGATGTGAGCCATGCGATAGATTGCCCTTTCTTCCATTATTGAAAATCTTGTCCAGTTATAGTCAATATCTGGCTTTAACACGCGGTGCTGAGGTTCGGGTGAAAGAGTGCGGAGGGAGCTATCCTTTTTACTACCTGGATCACGATCGGCCTTCTTCTTTCCACCACCAAAAAGTGATGAAAAGATGCCGTCCTTTTCCTTTTTAGGCTCCGCACCAGCTTTACGGCTGCCTTCTTTCTTTCGATCATTTTCGAGTTTGTTATCAACATTATCTCTTTCGACTAAGAAGCTCTCGCGGCCCCTCGTAGTTGTCTCCATGGTGGATTGCAAAACATCCAAACGAGCATTGTCGTGCGTTTTGTCTAATGAAACCTTCGACCTACTCTTCTCATCTTTTTTCTTATCCTTCTTATCCTTTTCGTCACTCCCTTTGAACCAGCCCCAGCTGGTCTTTCGAGGCCCAGAGTTTTCTTCCTCTCTTTCCTTTTTCGATTTCTTCTCGGATTTCTTATCGTCCACGGCTGAAAGGTGAGTGGGTGCATCAGTCCTCAGTGTACTCACTGGAGCTGGAGAAGGTTGCTGCTGTTGATGCATGTCATTTGCCGTTGCTGCTTTTGGCAGGGCTGCACCACCGGAGGAAGCTTGATGCTCCAATGCCGGACGCTTGGTGGATTTTGCTGGAGGTTCTGGATTGGGCTTTGGAGCTGCTTGAGGAAGAGCTTGAGGATTTGATTGCTTTTGTGATGCTTGACTGGTCTGTGAAGATGTTCTTTCAGGAAACTGGATAGGTTGTTTGCCTGCCTGTGGTTGTGAACTTTCTTCTGGTAGAGGCGGGGTCTCTACTATACGTGGGACTGGAGAATCATTTTGAGGGTGGCTAGTGCTTCTTGATCGAGAATCATCATGGCTAGGCTGGGACGGCCGTTGGCCTGGGTCGGGCGTTAGTTCTGCAGCTGAAACAGAGGCTGGAGAATCAGATTGTGTAGACAACTGTTTGGCAATATTATCCGGGATCGAGGGAACCGGCGGGGCTTGTTCTATGTTCTGCATACGTCGTGCACTCCTGTTGGGTCTAGAAAAATTATCCGTGTTACTCAAGGGTTCCGATTGGGTAGGTGTAAGAGGGGAGCTTGCAGATGGACGCCCATCAATCGGCGAAGCCGCTGAAGAATCTTCTCCATCAGCATCACCTCGATTTGAGCCTGCTCTCTTTGAGAATGGTACCCGCTCTCCTTTTCTCACGCTTCCCCTCCTATAGGTAGTGCGCGTAGACCTCCTCAGGCCAATTCCCGGTGCTTGTGGTAAAATAGGTAAATCTTCGCCATCGCTTCCAGTCTCGATACTCAATTTCTGCATTGCTGCTGAAGGATCCCTGACCAGTTCATCCAGTTCCTGAAGATCCGAAATCCTTAAATCAGGTGTATGATGTGATGATACAGACTTATTCCTCTCCAGTTGTTCCGCTCCATCTTTATACCCTACAGCTCCTCGACCACCCGAATTATCAATCTGCCTCGACAGCATCGATTTCTTCCTCCTCAATCCAACGCCAGATCCACTTTGTTCAGTGCCGTTAGGTGCCAATGAAGTCTGATCTCCAGATCGTCGTTTAATTGATTGAACGCGGTTTTCCAGAAACGTTTTGAATTCCATGGGTGCAAGCTCAGGGTGAACTCTAGCAGGCACCCAGAAGAGTCGCGATGGATCGTCCTCGTCGTCATTCCCTGTTGGGGCTGCTGTAGGCATTAAAGATCCACCTTGGAATGATGGCAGATCCGGATCACTGGTATTGCCCACATCCATCGACATTCGACGTAACGCTTGTAAATTACTGAGTTCCTGTGCGACAGCAGCTGGGCCGGATTCATAGTCGATATCGCTCAGCGGAAACTCCGCATTTGCTGCACCTCCTGCATTAGGGTCACGTAAGGACAAAGATGGTGATATAGGATTTCCATCCCCAAATGTGGGACTCCTGGGACTCTGCATAATTGCTGGTGATGTATGCGCTTTGTGATTTCCATTTGTTAAAGGTGCCGGCCCCGGCCTAATGCTATTATTCGTGTCGTAAAATGAATTTGTTGTATCTTCAAAAGGCTCATTGGAAGAGGGAGGGATAAAGCTAAGAGGTCTTGAATCGCGTTTTGAGTAATCATCATCCCCATACATGTCTCCAATAGCCTCAGTTATGTGATGATTCGGGTCGGAGATTGAGATCCGGGCATCATTTCTAGGTACAAAACTCCCACCAAGTTCTCTCGGTCTCGAAGAGGTCTATTGGAGTGAAAAGAAGTTAGTGAGGTTTATTGCAACAGTTCTAATGAATAGAGATCTATGTAAATGTATTATGTGGGAAGACTAAGGTCTAGTAAAAAAGGCACTAGTGAGAGTAAATTGAGAGAAAGCCGGCTCGGGTGCCCAACAGACAAGTGCGAGAGTTGTTGGGTGAGGTGAGTTGCAAACACTGCTCTGATACTGCTTCTCTTCTCACGACGTCGCGTCGCACAATGTGATAAGTATCCATAGAAGTGTGCATACCTTCATCGGGAGTTGTGATGCGGATCTTCCAACAGTATTCCCCTTGCTGCGATAGAAGAACTAGTACCTAGCACCGAGCACCTAATGGAATTACTGATGATACCGGCGATCTCATCTGGAGTTGTGGGATTTAGTGTGGCCAGAGTGATGTGATTCAAGAGGGTGGTAAAATATACATCCGTGAGCGGGTAAGAAAGTATTTCAAATAACAGAAAATGAGAATGAGGATTGCGGTCGCATAGTGTTGTTGTTGTCGTATGCAGTAATCACAGAAATTGGGGATACTGGTTATGATTATGGTTCTGATTATGGTTATGGTTCGTTCTGGTTATAGTAGTTATGGTAAACAGGAAGGATCCCAATTAATTCGAGTTGTGCAATTGGTACCAAATACCAAATGGGTTTATGTAGTGACACATGAGTGGATAGATTGACTTTTTTGGGGTCACTTGCTTTTCCATTGGGTTTAGCGAAAGAGTGAAATCGAGCTTAACCCCTGCTGTGAATATTGGAAGCAAGCAAGCAAGCAAGCAATTAATGAATCGGATCAATAAATCAAACCAAAATAAAGATAAAAATATACTGCTATTATGAAAGATCTATTATTTGAGTTCAACTATTATGTATATAGTATAGCATCTAACTACCAACCAAAATATCACAAAGGGGCACCCGAGATGTGATCAATGGAAATAAACGATTGAATGTCCGATCAACGCATAAATGAGTGAGTGTATAAACGAGTTATAATTCCTGACATTGGTTGCCGGAATTATCAATGACTATACTTTTTTATATGAGGTATATACTCACTATTTATATAGAATCATCTATCAAGGTGTACTGGGTAGGTGGTGCGAGGTACATACTAGGTACTTGGTAATTGATTGAATGATTGAACGACCCGATGTATGAGTACATAGCAACAGTATGTTCTTCACGTTGGTTTCACGGAGAATCGATATCTCCTTTGATTTATATACCATTTAGCTGTGAGAATTATCTATCTAGTATCATCATAGTCCTTCTACCTACAACACAGTAATATCTTAAAAGACTACCTAGGCCTCCGTACCAACTCGTATTATTGAAAGACCTTCAGCTGCATGTCGGACATCAACAACTCAGTTTCAGCACCAATTCTATCAGCTGTACTTTATGTTTTATATCTCAAGACTTCTTTTGTGTCACCCACCACCATCTTCAAGGCTAGATTTGGCATCTGACTGTGTTTCCGTTCTTCTTGGTCAACCTTACATATTTATTTATCGGGTGTATATTCAAGGTTCTTATATCATACTTCCAAATCAGCGCTTAACGCTTTCAATATTCTTAACCATCCTTTCCGTGCTTATGCGGCACAACACAAAAGGGGGGCGCTCTCCGGAAGTATATTCTCTGCGCTTATATATCATCGTAACACGCTCTCATTTTTCAAGTGACAATTGAGGTTCCGGATGTTGTCTCTCAAATACAATCTCAAGGTACAATGTGGTGTTTTATTCCAGACATTTGGAGACCTTTTCCCAAGGCATTTTGTAGAATTTGATATTCACGAAAGCCTTCTTCTGCGGGGTAGCAAGGGAGAAAAAAAGAAGTTTTTAGAAGTATTCGAATATTCGAAATTACTAGTTACTACTAATTATAGTTATGGTAGAGTATTCCGTGTTGCCGATTCAGGGGGCAGCTGTAAGTGTATGCAACGGTTTATCGATCTAGAATCATTCCTTTCTTCCATTTCCTCCTCTATTCCACTATTTTCTGTCACAAAAAAAATTAAAAATAAAGCAGAATCGAAGCAAAAACTTCAATCTTATTATTACTGGGTACTTATTTATGCATCATCATCGATTTTGCTCTTCTCCGTCATCATACATAAATTTACGAACTGTACAGCTGGATATCCAGTAACAAAATATATTTACCCTACGCGTACTTTATCTCTTTTACGACTTTCTCACAGCCACAATGTTGAGAGGTCGCATTGACTTTTTTGAAACCTCAGCTCATTTCAACACGACCATGTAGGGTTAATGAAGTTGAGGGTCTCTCGTTAGAGTTGTGGAGTTCACGAAGAGAAATACGAAAATGCGAAATGCGATTGAAAAGGTCAATGAAACATCTTTGGATTATACAACAAATTTGAAATTTACTAAACCTACTTCCACTTGGAGGTAATCAACCAATTTCTGTTTCTTGCTCGGAGATGTGTGAATATTTTGCGGCGTGCGAGCATGCTTCATTGTTTCCCTGGAGTATCGTTGTCGATGCTAACGTAACGTCATGTCGCGTCTTCGGGTCAATATGTGTGTGCTCCTTTGCTGGCATACTGCAAGTCGTTCACAAAGGTTATTTTCCCAGTCAATCATGTGAGCATGCGTACATACACAACGGTCGGTAATGATTCCAACCTGAGCAACAAGCACGAACAAAATGGGGCCCGACAACTGGCTTAAGCTTGCTCCGCATTACTGAGTTTCCCCCGCATCTTCATGATCCGCAGAAGTCTGCTTTTCTCGACACCCAACAGGTGCGGAAAAACTCAACCTCGGTATATTCATTTGACCGAGTTTAGAAGCTTCATTGCAGATATACCTTGTTCTTGAAGTGTACAAATGGCTTTGCTTTCCGCTAGAATACAGTTGACAAAGAAGCACTGTGCTCTCATACTGAGTGCTGCCCTTGAATTATGGCTACAATCAAACGCTTAGTTGGCTCTCTGGTGCTTTCTCTCTCTCTAAATTTAGTATCTGCTCAAGCATGCTGGAAAAATACAGCTTGCAGTGGACCTCTTGAGGCAGCTTTTCCAGGCCCTTGGGATGCAAATATCTATGCACCTTCAAGCCGCCAGGTATCTCCGAAATCGGTACTATCAGCAACCACAGGGGCCGTGCTATCTGACTTCACGGGATCGATTGGACTCTCTGGCAATGGTTCGAAGTACACTCTTGACTTCGGCAAAGAGGTCGGCGGACTCGTGACTCTCGAATACTCTTCCACAGGACCTGGTGCGATTGGTCTGGCATTCACAGAAGCAAAAGATTATATTGGAGAATGGTCAGACTCATCCAATGGAGGTTTCAAGGGACCAGATGGTGCTATTTATGCAAATATCACATCATCTGGTTCGGGAACATACACCATGCCAGATCTTTCGCTTCGTGGAGGTTTTAGGTACTTGACATTGTTCTTGCTCACTAATGGTACCACGAACGTCAACATCAGCAGCATTGTTCTTGAGATTGGATTTCAACCAACATGGTCAAACCTACAAGCTTACCAAGGATACTTTCACAGCAATGATGAAATGTTGAACAAGATATGGTACTCTGGTGCTTACACTCTACAAACGAACGCCGTGCCTGTAGACACAGGACGACAAATTCCTACTGTCAAAGTGGGATGGGCAAACAATGGTACTTTGGGGACTGGTGATACTATTATTGTGGATGGAGCCAAACGGGATCGAGCTGTTTGGCCAGGTGACATGGGTATTGCGGTGCCATCGACATTTATCAGTATTGGAGACCTTGTCAGTGTCAAGAATGCCCTCCAAGTCATGTACGACTATCAGGTATGCTATTCCCTCTGATTAATGTTTTTGCCCTTGCCCAGTGTCGGGGACCCCCTTCAATACACCAATGAATTTCAGTATCGAACGCAGTTCCATTGTTTTAAACCACTTTACCAAAGAAGCTTGTGATGGGCTTGAACTTTATATCATCTGAACTTTTTTCATGCTTTATTGTCTTTGGCAATCTATTAGCCCATGCAGGGACTAACTCAACCCAGAACAGCAAGACTGGGGCATTTCCAGAGGCAGGGCCACCATTGCTACAGCAGGGTTCCGATACCTACCATATGTGGACCATGATTGGAACTTACAACTATGTCCTTTACACCAATGATACGTCATTCCTTTTGCAGAACTGGGCAAAGTATCAGTTAGCAATGAGTTTTATATATAACAAAGTCAGCGCTCCTGGTCTCCTCGAGGTCACAGGGATTCGAGATTGGGCTCGTTGGCAGCAAGGTTTCAATAACAGCGAAGCACAAATGATGTAAGTTTTCCTTCTGGCATGACCTATCAATTGACTAACAAATAATTAGTCTCTATCGAACTCTTCTTACTGGCGCTGATTTGGCCAAATGGGCTGGAGATACCACCAATTTAACAGCGACATGGACTAATCGCGCGGCATCTCTCAAGACAGCCATTAACACTTATTGTTTTGATGATTCTTATGGAGCTTTCAAAGACAATGCGACAGCCACTACTCTTCATCCCCAAGATGCCAATAGCATGGCTCTTCTATTCGGTGTTGTTCCTTCCAATTCCTCCACTGCCCAAGATATCTCCACCAATCTTGTCAAAAATTGGACTCCAATCGGGGCTGTTGCGCCAGAGCTTCCAGAAAATATATCACCATTTATATCGAGTTTTGAAATCCAAGCCCATTTCACAATCGGGCAGGCAAGTCGTGCCCTCGATCTCATCCGTCGTTCTTGGGGTTGGTATCTCAACCACCCTAATGGAACCGAAAGCACAGTCATCGAAGGTTATCTTCAAAACGGCACATTTTCATACCGGTCAAGCAGGGGTTACATGTACGATACCGCGTATGTATCTCACTCACACGGCTGGTCTTCAGGCCCTACCTCTGCACTCACAGAGTTCGTATTGGGTCTTAGTGTTACTAGCCCCGTCGGTAAAACATGGAAACTAGCACCACAATTTGGAGATTTGACGAGCGCGGAAGGTGGATTCATGACCACATTGGGGAAATTCCAAGCCGGTTGGAATTTGACATCGAAAGGGTATACATTGGATTTTGCAGTGCCAGAAGGGACTACAGGATCGCTGGTCTTGCCGGTGAAGAAAGCGGGAGTGGTACCAAAGATTGTTGTGGATGGGAAGAAGATAAAAAAGTCGAGTGATTTGAAGATTGAGAATGGGGGTGTTACGTTGGAATCTAGTGGTGGAAAACATAGTATTGTTGTGAGTTGAAGATTTACATGATCACATACATCATTATCTATAACACTAGGTTTGCTTTCCAATATTACATGGAAACATGAATCCGATTATAAAAAAATCACCCGACGCGATCCCTATCATCATAAACCCGTGTCTATAAATTGAAAAATCAGGGTCTTTCCCGATCCAGACCAAGCAAAGATCCCAGCCATGTGATCCGAGGTACTTGAGATGAGTGATCGTCATAAATTTTTGGTTTCTTTGTTTCATCTGGGAATATTTTGCTGGGGGGATTTGAGTGAATTGTGGCAGTGCATAAATTAAAGTGATTTTCAAACTTCAGATGTTTTCATGCTTTATGGGATTTTTACTAGAGAAGTGCAGATGAAGTTTGAAGTTTGAAAGATCTTGTGGGTGATGACGTATTGTTGACATAACTAAAAGAAAGGAGTGTTCTGGTGGGAGCTAGGTACTAATAGGAAGCTGGGAGGGTCTCTTTAATGCGGAGGGCATTCACTAAACTAATAAACAAGAAAATACAAATACAAAAACAATACATTTTCCCATACTCGATTATCTCTTAACAACTTCATCGACTCGATATCTCGACATCTACTCCTGTTCTAAAATTATCAACGGATATTTATTTTCATTTACTCTCCGTACGAAAATCTCATACGAAAGCGAGAAACATTCACTGAGCCCAACAGCCCTGTCTCCCGGCCTCCACTGAATTCATTCACAACAAGGATTTCGATATTACCAGCAGACAAACCTGTGGGCACCACAACAAGGGTCGCAAATACCACCCCACTCAGTAAACAGGTAGGGTCTTTTGCTTATCGTACCCGTTCCGAGCAGTGAACTTCCTCGTGTATATATCTTGTCTTCAGTCTCTTACCATCAATCAGACTTGGCTTCAATTTTGCATACAATCAATCATCTTGTGTTTTGGGGAAACAGAAAACTAATTCAAGATGATGCGCCAACAGTCTTTACACGCCAATATGTCGGGTAGTCAAGTAGCTGGAGCTCCTGGATCGCATCCCCCTGGTATGCCCGTGAGGACTCTTTCAACCAGTAGTGCTTTCACAGATCGCACTGATGAGGGAGAGGCGGTGCCGACGGAGAATCCAAGTAGTGTGCGTACTTCTTCGTTCTGGGGTTTGGGGGGAAGGCATGGAACTCCTGAGGCTAATTACATTTTTGCGCGCAGACTTCAGAGCTATTAGCAGAAAGATTGAGAGCTTGGAAGCATGCGGTTGGATATCTCGAGGAATATATTGGAGCTACGGAGAAGATGCAAAAGCAACAATCGAAGGAATATGAGAAGATTTTGAAGACTATTGCGAACCCCTTAAAGGAGGGGCATCATTTTCAGCAGGAGGTGGGAGGTAAGATGTGTCTCCAAGGATTACCAATTGCGATTCTGGAACAAAATTTTAACTTGTTATTCAGGAATGGCTGGAGTGTTCGAAAATATGAGAACTAATACTCAGGTATGATGTGCGGTGTTTTATTGCTTGCGCAAACGCTGATCTGATAGGGTTTAATCAACTCTCACCTCGAAACAGAGAAGAATATAAAAGGCACGGTGATTCCAATTCTCGATCGACTACACAAAGAAATTAAACATAAGTCTAAGGAGTTGTTATCCGGAGCTGTAAAGGGCGCGAAAGAAGTTGAAAAGGCCAGAAATATCACACAGAAACACATCGAGCTTCTAGGATCACAAACTTCGAATTATCAGTCCAGCGCTGCTTCCTTGAAGTCAGCTGAAGATCCATACGTCGTCCACCGAGGTATTATACACCGACTTCACAAGCAGGTTTTGGAGGAGAACACCAATCGTCATGATCTCATTCAAGTTCAAAACAACTTTGCACAATTTGAGTCTCACATTATCGAGATCATTCAGCAGGCTATGATGAGTTTCACTCAAATAGTCACGAGCCAATCTCAAAGGGAACAAACACTATGGGGAGATATGCTCAACAGCTGTCAGGTTGTCCCTCCAAATCTCGAATGGGAAGGTTTCGTTCGCCGCAACCAAGCTCTTCTTGTCGACCCTAACGCCGCCGATCGTTCGGTAGAAGCTATTACCTTTCCCAACCAAAACCATGCTAGCACTCAGCCTCTCATTGAAGGCTCCCTTGAGCGCAAAAGCAGAAACAAGTTAAGCTTCGCTGGTTACACGACGGGCTATTACGTGGTAACTCCCAGCAAATTCCTCCACGAATTCAAGGATAACGATAACATACGTAGGGACCCCGTCCCAGAGCTATCCATCTACTTGCCAGATGCCATAATCGGCAGCACCAATGGTGAAAAATTCAACATCAAAGGAAAGGATGTCTCCAAGGGAATAGGAAGTAAACTGTCTGGTACATCGGAAATTGCATTTAAAGCGCATTCGGCCGCCGATGCAAGTAAGTGGTATGAAGTTATCCGATCAGTTGCGGGATCGGGCCCAGCAGATGCCTCTGGCAGCGGGCCAACTAGTCCAACAGACTCGAGACAAAGCTCAGCAGCTTATCCGGTGGAAAAACAGCCGGCTTCAGTGCAGACCACCGGAACTATTACTGGGGGTGAGACGGTCGCTAGTCCTGTGGCGCAGACGAATGCAACCGATTTTGCTCCAGTGAAAGTACCAGAGAAGACTGGTTGAAACGAGGGGCACGAGTGAGGACTTGGGTTTATTGTCTCGGAGAAAGCGGAGACGGATGGAATTTTTGTGAGTTATGCACAGCAAAACAGGTTTTGGCGGTGCTTCAGCGTAAAATCAAGTTATCAAATGTGGCTATTAAAAGCGTTTGAATTGCATTCAAATTTTGGTTCGAAAGTGTATTCACAGCGGGTATTCAAAACTGATAGGGTGTGTGGGGTTGAGGTAATGTTTATTAGTGTTGTATATGATATCAAAATTTGTTTCTTATTTTAGGTAGCTATATTGGTTAGTTTCTAGGTAGTGAATGATATGATAAATTATTATCTAGGTCCCTACCTAATCAATCTAGTCGGGCGGTTGGTGCTTGATGTATAGGGTAGGTCTGTCTATTTGATGTGGCTGCTAGATTATTAACTAGGCAGTTGTTCATTTTTTTCTTCGAGTAAGACTTATAAAAGAACTGGTAGTGAAGCTTGAAAGTAATGGGTATTCTATTACCATTGTCTCCTCGGTCCTCCTAAAAGGCCCGACCGGGAGAGATATATGATCTCTCTGTGGCCAAGTGTTCAAATCTGGTAGGTACTTCTGGGCAAGTGCTCTTTCTATATACGATGTCGAATTGAGTTTTGTTTGAGATGGCGGGCTCGGTGTATTCTAAACTCCCTCTAACCATCACATTGTCTTTGAACATTGTCGTCCCTCAATTTGACATTCAAAACCATCATGGATAATTCGGGATACTCAAGATTAAAGGAACCTCCCATTACCCCACCATCTCGAGTTCATACAGCTTATCCACGTGAAAAACACCAGAAAGTGGAATGCGCTCCTCAGCCAAGTGATCCATTCCAAGATCCATCGCTGTCTCGACCTTCATTTGCCGAGCAACGTTTCGAGCTTCCATCCACACTCTTGAGTCCATTAAAGGCGCCTGTACCGTCGGATCAATTCAAAAATCCTTTCTTGAATTTGCTTCCGAATTCGCCTTTAAATCCTCGTAGCGGCAACTTTAGTCCCGAAGAATGGATTTCGAACCTAGTTGCCTTTATGGGACAGGATCCGAGACGATACCCCAGGAGAAGTGCTGGGTTTTCTTTTGAAAATCTTAGTGTGTATAGTTTCAGAAAACCAACTGACTATCAGAAAAATGTCGCGAATGTTGTGCTTGAAATCGCTGCTTTGGCTCGATGGTTAGTTGGGTCTGGAAAACAAAAGGTTCAGATATTAAAAGGTTTTGATGGTTTGATTGAGCATGGAGAAATGCTATTACTTCTTGGAAGGCCGGGTAGTGGGGTTTCTTCTTTACTAAGAACAATATCTGGGGATACTCGTCGACTTTTTATCGAGCCAGACTCGGATATCAATTACCAAGGAGTCTCTATGACTGAAATGCATCAACGATTCCGAGGTGAGGCCATTTATTTGGCAGAGTCAGATAGTCATTTTCCAGATTTGACCGTTGGTGAGACTTTACTTTTTGCAGCAAAGGCTCGAGCACCACCTGATTTTACTTTTCCGGGAGTAACTAGACAAGTGTATGCGGAACATATGAGGGATGTTATGATGGCAACTTTAGGTCTTAGTCATGTTGAGAAAGTACCGGTGGGAAATGATTTTGTCAAAGGTATCACTGAGCATGAGAGGAAGAGAGTGAGCATTGCAGAAGCAGCCCTGAGTGGATGCACACTACAGTGTTGGGATAACAGCACTAGAGGGCTAGATAATTCCTATACACTTGATTTTTGTAGGATGATTCGACTCTCAACGACTCTTGGAAGAACAACTGCATGCATTGCATTATATCAACCTCCTCAGAGTGCTTATGATGTAAGCTTTGGCTGAGAATCTAAGGAGGGCACTGCTAACACCAAATGCATAGCTATTTGATAAAGTTACAGTACATGACTTTCCAGGAACTCCTCGCAGGATACTATTAACGAGCATCACAGGTGCTATACGAGGGACGGCAAATATACTTTGGTTCTTGTGGTGAAGCTAAAGCGTTTTTCATCGAGATGGGGTTCATTTGTCCTCCACATCAGACTACTGCGGATTTCTTGACGTCCCTCACAAGTCCCGATGAGAGGACAATTCAGTACTGAAATTGAATTCCCTCCCCATGGATTTCTGCTGACCGTCATGGAGACCAGGTTTTGAATTTCGAGTACCACGGACACCCGAAGAATTTGTTATGGTCTGGAAAACAAGTCGTCACTATGCAAGACTTATGCAAGAACTCGAAGCGTATGAAAACGAGTACCCATTTGATGGAACCCACGCTCTTGATTTTGCAGCTGCACGACGATCTCAGCAAGCAAAGTATCTGTTCGTCTACTTTCTTCAATGAAATCATAATTTGGCTAATCGTGTTTCAGACGGACCAAATCAGCGTACATGCTCTGTCCAAGACAACAAGTTATCTTGTGTATTGGCAGAGGGTTCCAGAGGTTACGTAACGATATTAACTCCACGATAATTGGCCTCGTAACATATATTTTGATGGCTCTAATCATGGGTATTGCCTTCTACAATCTACCTGCCGATACCACTAGTATCAATAGTAGAAGTACATTGCTGTTTATTACAATATTATTCAATGCTATTACGGGCTCGTTTGAAGTAACTGCAAGAATGTCCCTAGATCTACTGAACTAACTGACACAACTCTAGGTTCTCCAATTCATTAGCCATCGTTCCGTTATAGATAAACAAGCAAGATATGCGTTTGTCCATCCATTCGCTGAAGCGTTTTCTTCCATCATATGCGGCGTGCCAGGTAACGTCTGCAGCACGTTGTTGTTCAACACTATTCTCTACTTCATGACAAATTTAAGAAAAACATCAGTGGCTTTTTTCACATTCGTTGCGTTCTCCTTTATTATCAATATGACACTTTCTATGGCGTTTAAAACCATTGGGACTTGTTATCGATCTCATGCCCAAGCTGTTTTTACAACCGCCATTATTGTTCTGATTTTTATGATGTATGCAGGATTCGTCATACCACCGATGTATATGGTTTCATGGTTCCAGTGGATTACTTATATTAATCCTGTTGCGTACACCTACGAAAGTCTGATAATCAATGAATTTTCTGGGCGCATATTTCCATGTGCGAACCTCGTTCCGACTGGACCATCTTATATTGGCACAAGTTCTCATAATCGGGTTTGTTCCGTTGTTGGGTCTATCGCGGGCTTTGAGGATGTATTGGGGACTATATATCTTGAGCTTAGATTTGGTTTCCAACCTAATCATCTATGGCGGTATGTAACAAACTCAAACACTTTCGATATTCGATATCAGGGAGCCCGGAATACTTTTCATTCTAAGCTAATGTACTCAGAAACATGAGCATTTTATTCGCTTTCATGGCACTTTTCATGTCTGCATACTTAGCCACTATAAGCCGGATATCAACGGAAAAGTTGAATGGAGAAATTTTGTTGTTCCAACGAGGACACAAGCCACAGCCTAAAAGGCAAAGACATCTTGAAATATACTCCGGAGCAGAAATTCGCAGGTATGGCAATGGTGATCCGATAAACAAACTACACAGGCAAACATCTACTTTTCAATGGAAAGACATTTGCCTCGATATCAAAACAGTAGATGGTACATGTCGGATTCTGGATCATGTTGATGGTTGGGTGAAACCAGGAACTTTGACCGCCCTTATGGTATGTCTGAGAGGCCGGGTTGCATAACCATGCTGATAAAAGTGGCTTATAGGGACCATCTGGGGCTGGTAAAACCTCTTTATTAGATGTTCTTGCATCTAGAACCAGTATTGGTATTGTTTCCGGGGAGTCTTTTGTTGATGGCTGCATAAAGGATATATCCTTCCAACGCAAAGTTGGATATGTCCAACAACATGACTTCCATCTCCCGACAATGACGGTACGCGAAGCACTACAATTTAGTGCCATCATGCGTCAGTCAATTAAGAGTACGAAAAAAGAGAAGCTTGCTTATGTGGAAGATGTGATTAAGCTGTTGGAAATGGATATGTATGCAGATGCAATTGTAGGGGTTCCTGGCGAAGGTTTTTAAATCCAGATCCGGTTCAAATGACAAGGGTAATAGCTAATGGGAATGCAGGGCTGAACATTGAACAACGAAAGAAATTGAGTATGGGTATTGAGCTTGCTGCTAAACCAAAACTTCTACTTTTCTTGGATGAGCCTACTTCTGGTCTTGACAGTAGCACGTCGTGGGAAATAGTTGAGCTCTTGAAAAAGATCACAGCTCATGGTCAAGCGGTTTTGTGTACAATCCATCAACCATCTATGGCTTTGTTTCAGCGCTTCGATCGTTTGCTCTTTCTCGCTCCTGGAGGACGAACAGTATACTTTGGTAGGATCGGCGAAAATTGCGAGACTGTCAAGAAATATTTTGAAGCTAATGGAGCTCGTCCTTGTCCTGCGGATGAAAATGTGGCTGAATGGATCATGCAGTAAGTTTTTCAACAATCTTTGAGCTGTAGTTAACATGAAAAAAGGACTATCGGATGTACCCCTGGATCACAAAGTCTTATAGACTGGCCCGAGGTCTGGAAAAATAGTCATGAACTAGTGCTTGTCCATCGAAAATTGGATCATGAGAGAAAGGCATTAGTTGCAAGATCCAGTTTTTTCCTTACAGGAACCAAGAAACCTCCCCATCGCAAAGAATACGCTATACCATTTTTAGTGCAAGTCTGGCGATGTTTTCGAAGAACAAATTTACATTATTGGCGCATACCTTCATACATTTATTCGAAATTAGGATTATCCCTTTTTTATGTTCGCTTACTCCCCTCGATTATCATCATCACTCCAAAACTAATCATTGTTGATAGGCTCTAACTCTGGGACTTTCGTTCTTCAAAGATGCGAACTCTCTGCAAGATCTGGAAAACCAAACTTTTAGCGTGTTCATGCTTTTGTGAGCTAGTCATTTGAATGCGAGGTAAAACTCTGTTAATTGTTTTGTAGGACGTTGGCATCCAGTTTCGTTCCGCAACTTTTACCGAACTTCCTGGTGCAACGGGCTGTATTCGAAGCACGCGAAAGTCCTGCGAAGATGTATTCTTGGCCGGCTTTCATCATTAGCAATATACTTGTCGAGGTATCATGGAACACCTTTCTGGCGATAATCATATTTCTGAGCTGGTATTACCCTGTGGGCATGTATCGCAATGCGCTAATAACGAAAACGATGCTTGAAAGAAATGGAGTGATGCTTCTGCTGATATGGGTATATCTTATATATGCAAGTACCTTCGGATATATGGTACAGGTTGGTCTTGAGCTTACGGGGACGGCCGGGAATTTATCAAATGCTGCATTTTTGTCGTCATTGATGTTCTGTGGGTAAGTATTATTATGACTCGACTGTTTTCATACAAGATAACAGCTGACTGATGTCTTTCAGCATCTTCTCAGTTCCTACAGCATTACCTCAAGTATGGGACATCGTAAGGCGTCTGTCTCCGTTTACTTATCTAGTCGATGGCATGCTCTCAGTTGGCCTTGCGAATGTTCCTGTCAAGTGTTCTCAAAATGAGTTTCTTCATTTCGAACCGGTGACTGGAAGTAGCTGCGGCTCCTATATGGCTAGCTATCTACATCAAGCTGGAGGATACCTTACCAACCCCTCCGCCAAGAGTAGATGTGTTTATTGTCCTTTAAAGGATTCGAATGGATTCCTGGCTCGTGCAGGTATGAGTTATACGAATCGATGGCGTAACTTTTGTATTATGTGGGCTTATGTAAGTTTTAATGTCTTTATGACTTTATTTATATACTGGCTGGTTAGAGTCCCGAAGAGTTGGAAGGGCAAACCAAAGCCAGTTGTGGAGTGTTCACCTGGTTCGAAAGATAAACACATCAGTGAGCCAAGTGGAGCTAGTTATTCAGAAAGAAGTTTTATAAAAGTTAGCGGCTATAAAGAGGATAGTCCTCAGTCAAGGAAATGTGGTCGGTCTGAAGAAATAGAGCTTGCTCCAATGTAAGACTAAGTGAAGGGGTCTTGCAATTGCGGCATGAGAAAGGAGGGGCAGTCTGATATATGACATTGATTGGCTTGGCAGTACTTTTTATTGGCTTTTAGATAGATATATGGATTTAGAAAAAGTGAGAATGTAATTTTATTATTATACTGTGTAGATGATGAGACTTTTAGATTAATTTAACAAGTTGCTTGGTGATAAATCTTTGATGCTGAGGTTGAAGTTTAGTGCTGATCAATCCAGATACTAAAGCGGCATCGCGGGTAAAGATCGACTTTAGGGTTACCCCTCAACGTTGTAGTCTTACAAACCAAAATTTATTCCATACTGCTATTTCCCTATCCCACTCCTCAACTCCTAACATACCTCAATCCACAACCAACGGAGACCAAAAATGTACTGCGCAGAATGCGGGCATCCGCTCCCCGATATTCGCGATGACAATACAACATGCAGCAAATGTAAAACCCGACTGGGTACCTGGTGGGACGAATCCTCCAAAACCATGCGCACAAACCGCGAAGCTTTCGTACCAACCAATATGATGAGCGAATTAATGGGAGGTAGAAGTCATTTCGAGATCAACAAAAAGGTTTCCGAAAGGACAAATACATATGGATTGGAAGAAAGAGGATTCCTGGCCACATTAACATTGTTGGAAATGCGATGGGGACCAGGTGGTGGAGCGGGTCTGGGGAGGAAAACAATGGAGGGTTTGGGGAAAATGATCAGGAGTACATTGGACATGTCACTTTCTCGAGGAGAGGTGCGCGAGGCACTCGCTAAGAATGTGGATATCTGGATGCGTCTTCAGCGGATTTTTTATCTGGCTGTTCCCATATTGGTCTCGCGATCTTTGCGCGAATCGTACACGGAACAGGGTGCGCCGTCCGGACTGGATGTTTCCGAGAGTGTGGCGCTTATTCTGAAGAATTTTGATGCGTTGACGGAGGATTTGGGTTATTTGAATAATTTGTTGGTTGTTAGTCGGAATATGTTGGCGGTTAAGGAGACGGCGCAGGAGATTTGTAGGGCGGTGGGCTTGGATAAGCAGGTTCATAAGTTGATTATTCTTTGTGTTAATGTTACTAGTAAGGGGTATGATGGGGAGAATGTGGATGAGAATAGTAGGGGGAGATTGAATGAGGTTACGGAACTTTGTGAGTTGACTGCGTTGTTGATCTCAAGGGGGTTATTGGATTGTGGATGATGCTGACTTTTGGCAGATAAGAAACTTCTGGTTACTTGTTTACAACATACGCATAATTGGACTATGGGTAATGATAGGTTCAAGATGTCGTTTTGGTTCGATATGCTCTTCGATAATGATTTGCATAATGATCCTGTTCATGAATTACCTCCAGATGATCTAAATGTGGAAAAGGTATATCATGAGGTTAAAAATTGGTTGACTAGACATTCTGCCGATCAAGATGAAACAGCTAGGGAGCTTCTGGAGAAATATGCTGCGGAAGCTGATATGGCTTGTACACCGGGTCCACTTCCACAAATCGATGAATTTACCGTGACGGATGCGGATAAGGAAATTGATCCTGAAGAAACGACTCCAGTTTGGAAACCTGAATTGACGGATAAATATGAGCAAGATCGACTTTATGCTCGTGTGTCTCATGAGATTGATATTTGGTGGAAACGTCAAAGAGATCAAAATTATGAGGGTTGGGTTGTGAAGATGGTATCTGTGGAAGATGCGATGAAGCGTGCAGAGGCTTGTAAGGAGACTGCTATGCATAGGTTTCTTCCTCAACGGGCTTTCCAGGATCAGGATGCCTATGATCAGGATGAACCGTTAGAGGAACCACCTCTACATGATGAGATTGATGATACTCGATCGATGGATGGACATGATGGTGAGGATGATGGTGAAGAAGAGGATGAGGAAGATGATGATGAATCTTATGCTGAAGGGCCTTTGAGAGGTCTTTTGACCGAAATTCCTAATATTCTCGACACGAAACAAATCGAAGCTCTTCACATGACTGTCAAAGCTTGTATCGTCGATTCCATGGGTTCAGGACTTACACCAGCTGGTGAAAATCTTCAAAAGACACGATGCAAAATGTTTTTGGCTTTGGATTGTGGAAAGAATTTACTTAGAGAAATGTTGGTTTTTATCGCTGTTTGGGAACAAACTGATCAACATTTCATTTTTCAAATTACTGCTCAAATCATTGAGTCTTTCCATCATAATGCTTTATTGCCATATGCTTGGAGTTCTCTTAGGATCATGAAGGATATTGTATCACCGGCACAAACTGTCCTTTTACGTCTCATTAACTATATGTTCCGAGCTCGAAAGGATAGTCCTATCTATGACGATTTGAGAGATTACAACCGAGATGCAAAACTCATTCATTTCCTCTTTACATATTTCCGTACACGAGTCGTACCTGATTGTATTGCTCTCATTCATGCGCAAGCTCAAATTCGAACTCAAAAGAGCGATCCAAATGATTTCCCAGTGGATTTGTGGGATATGGAACGTGCTAAGGATGGACTTTCACAATACCTTGATTTTATATCTGTTATTGCCGAAATACCGGAAATGAGACCACTTCTCATTGAATGGGAATGTGTCTACGAACTTGTTGCTCTTCTTCGGGCTCTTGAACAAGGTGTGGCACGAAAAAATCTTTCCGAACAACCTTTACCAAATCGTCGACCGGCACCTGTACCTCAACCAGGAGGTGGAATTCAAGCAATTGAACGTCCATATGAAAGCCCTACTTCACAAAACTCCCCTCAATTTCAAGGACCAGGACAAACTCTTCCACCGCTTCACGATACACCACATAAATTCCCATGGTCGGGTATTAAGATTCAAATACTTATTATTCTTACTTCATTAGTAGCACCTAATAATCCTAGGAGACAAGGACCTGGAAATCCAATTGTGCAAAAACAATTGTTGGATCAAAATGGAATTATGCCGTTGTTGAATTGTTGTGTTTATGATGGTCATAATGAGTATATTAAGGAGAGGGCGACGCTTTGTTTGAAATATGTTATGGAGGGTTGTGAGGAGGCACAGAAATGGGTTAAGGATTTGGTGCCGGCTAATAAACAGAGGGCGGCTCAGGGAGCGAATGCAAGTGTTGGTGCAGGAGGGATGAGTGGGAATGGCAGTGGAGGTGGAGGTTTAAATGAGGGTGGTATATCAGATGTTAATAGAATGGCTAGAAGTCCACGTGCAGGGTTTGGTGGTGCTGGAGGAATGCCTAGAGGTGGTGGAGTGGTTGGTGGTGCAGGAGTGGCTGGTGGTATAAATACAAATGTTAGTAAAGGTCCAGGTGGTGAAGCGACGATGGGAAATACTTTGGATGTGGATCCGGCGTTGCAATTGGAGAAGTTGAGATTGCAGGAGAGGGTTAGGGTTGCGGAGCTAAAGGCTAGGGAGATGAGGGGGAGGGAGAATGAGAAGGGTCAGGGGAAGTAGATGGGGATGGAGATGGGATGATGGGTGTATGGAGCTAGTGGTGGATGGAAGGGATCTTTGAAGAGTTCGGGGTTCAAGGTTATGGTGGGAGGGGAGAGAGGGGATGCAAAGAATAGATTTGTGTTGTATTGCATTGCATTATTTGGCGTATTAAAATGGGATATAAGATGGAATGGTATGGAATTCGGAATGATATATGGGATATGGGTATAAGATCTAGGACCTAGGATTCTTTAGTATATAGTATATATAAAGAGGAAAGAAATGTATGAGTAATGAGTTACGAGGGAAGGGAGATAGGAGAAACGAATTTAGATACCCTTTTTGGCGTTGGGTTTGAGCTGGTTTTGAGCTGCTGGGTTAGTTGATTAATTAAGGGATGAAGAGATGATATTGTATTGTATGAATAGTTCAGAATAATATAAATGATATGAAAACCATAGCATTCCATTGGATTGGATTTGGTTATGGGCTGGTTGCTGGTTGCTGGTGATTGGGTATTGGATGAGATTAATGATTAGTGAAAGTGAATAATATTTTAAAATCTTAGGTATTTAATATTTATATTTTATAAATATCTATAATAAAATATAGTTTATAATTTAATATTTTAATATAATAATTATTATAATAGTATTCTTTTAAAAAAAAAATTATATAATGATTTTTAATATAAACTTTTATTATTGTTGTTTTTAATGAATATTAATTAAGTAATTAATAATATTTAAAATTTTAAAATATAATAAATAATATTGATATATTATTCTCAATATAGAATTTTCAAAATTTTCAAAAACCTTCAAGAAAAAGCAATTTCTTTAAAGTGTTTATAATAATATTAAAAAAATTAAATAAATAAAGAAATATATTAAAGTGAATGGTTCCTGCGTAGCACATGCACAGGGCACTAGTCCTATTAGGACTAGATTGAGAAGCTCTCTGTAGGAGAGCTTCGCACTTCCGTAGAACTTAAAAGAGAGATTAACCTACTAGACCAATATTACCTCAGTTCTGCCCTATCAGCTTCTCATTATTCCCTGTGTGAGGTCATTCCTTTTAACAAAATATAATAAAAGATTCTTTGTTTAAAATAAACTATATTGTTACGAGGTTTGCCGTCTAGATCACGTGGAAGTGCTCTAGGCTCTCGAGGTGGTTTATAACTAGGCGTCAAGCAGGGACTTAAGTAATGACAATAATGAAATGCAATTCGTAACTAATAGTAGGATATACTAAATGATTGATCTTGAGCACGAAGCTCTATACAAAGGAAATCCATCTTGATTATATAGTCCTTCATGCTTCCATGATTACTAGTGATCCTTCATGATCATTAGTGATCATCTATATCGTGATCCTTAGTGATCCTTAATGATCACCAGTGATCACCTATACCGTGATCCTTAGTGATCCTTAATGATCACTACTGATCATTAGTGATCATCTATATCGTGATCCTTAGTGATCCTTAATGATCATCAGTAATCACCTATACCGTGATCCTTAGTGATCCTTAATGATCACTATTGATCATTTGTGATCACGTGTCTTGGTAGTTGTGTAGCCCGTCGTAACATCATTTTTCTATTTTTAGTATATTTATTGAAGTATTTAATCTATTTAAAATCTATTTTATTATTTATTCATTTATTGTTCAAACTGAGTTGTTTGGAAGTAGTAGTATTATTAGATGTAGGTTAAACTAAGGATCTAAGTTACAGTAATGGTAGAATTGAAGATATTCCCAATTATGGTCCGTGCACCATAATGGTCATATGACCTCAATTCTAGGCCCATAATGACCTTAATTTCAACATTTATTGATAATAGATTTAATAAATTAATTATATAATAAATCATTTTCGATATATCAATTTGAAAGATAATATTTGTCTTTTATGTTACAACGGCTATCTTCTATGCCGCGTCACATGACTAAACCAAGGTAACGTGATTAAAGTCACGTTATGGACCGCTGAGGAACGCTGGCTGTCCAGGACCGCGCAGCGGTCCTGACTAGCCATAGGCATGAAGGTCTATATAATCAAGATGGATTCCCTTTGTATAGAGCTTCGTGCTCAAGATCAATCATTTAGTATACTCTACTATTAGTTACGAATTGCATATCATTATTGTCATTACTTAAGTCCCTGCTTGACGCCTAGTTATAAACCACCTCGAGAGCCTGGAGCACTTCCACGTGATCTAGACGGCAAACCTCGTAACATTTTACTATCAAAAACAAAAATATATTATAACCTTCTTCATCAATACAAATAATCGCTATAATACATTCTCGATTATTTGATTATATAGCTTTGCTTTTTCCATATCGATCAATTTTAGTAACTACTATATATAATGATATTTGTTCTATTATAAAACTTATTTCATTGAAGTTATAGAAATCGTAATCCGGAATACTATATTTAATCTATATATTCGATATCAATTGAAATCATTTTTCAATAAGTTTTAAATCTTCGCAAAAAGCTTTTTGAAAATTATAAATACAATTAAAATGTATCTTTAATTCTGTATATTGTTTCACAAAACAATAAACTTAAAACTTTTCAATTTTCTTCGTATTCTATATTTCGAGTATATAATTTATTATATTTTCTATATTATTTATTCGAGGATTAAATCCTCTTTCATCTATATTCAATATATATTAAAGAAGCAATTTCTTCTTCAATTCTGTCATTTTATAATTTATTAATCAATATTTAATAAAAGATAAAATTCTATTTATTCTAGAAGTAAAAATAATATAAGGTATATTATAGAGTTTTGCAATTTTTCGAATACTCAAATTTTGAGATGTACGAATAACCTCAATAGCTAAATTGATTCGAGTTTCTTTTGAAGTAGTTTGTATAATTAAATATTGATAAATCGCGTGTTGAAGTTGAAAGGTAATAATTGAGGTAAAAGTGTACAGGGTCCTGATAAACCACGTTATCATATATTGATTAACGTGGTTTATCAGTAACCGGAACACTTTTATCTCAATTACCACCTCTCAACTTTAACACACGATAAATCCATATTCAACCTTTCAAATCAATATACAAGAGTCACAAATTAATCTAGCTATTCAAGCTATTGCTTCATCCAAAAAACTAAGTGTGCGAAGAGCTGCTAAAATCTATAATATACCACATACTACCCTTACCTACAAAATAACCAATCGAATGCCGAAAGCTGGATCTTGATCAATATATTGTAAAATGATGAAATTAGAGGAGAAATCGCTTTTTCAATATATAATTGATATAAACAAGAGAAGGTTTAATCCTCAAATAAGTGATGTAGAAGATATAGTGAATTATATACTTGAAATACAAGATGCGAAGAAGATTAGAAAGCTCTGAGCTCATTGCTTTGTGAAACGATATATAGAATTAAAGATGTATTTTAATTGTATTTATGATTTTCAAAGAGCTTTTTATGAAGATTCAGAGTTTATTGAAAGATAGTTTCGATTAATATCGAATATATAGATCAAATATAATATTTTAGATTGTGATGTTTATAACTTCAATGAGACAGACTTTATAATAAAACAAATATCATCATATATAATAGTTATTAAAGCTGATCAATATAAAAAAAACAAAGCTATATAATCAAATAATCGAAAATAGATTATAATAATTATTTGTATTAATAAAGAAGATTATAATATACTTTTGTTTTTGATAATAAAAAACAAATACTATCTCTCAAATTAATATACCAAAGACAATTTATTATATAATTAGCTTATTAAATCTATTATTAATAAATAAATAAATGATAAAATAGATTTTGAATGAATTAAACACTTTAATAAATATACTAAAAGTAGGAAAGTAAATAAATATCAAATGCTAGTACTTGATGAGTATGAAAATCATAAATCGCCAGCATTTCAAAAATACTATAAAGAATATAATATTATATTATTTAATTTATTATCTTATTCTTTGTATTTAATTCAATCACTCGATATCAGTTGTTTTGGTTCTTTAAAGTATTTATATAATCGACAAATCGAGAACTTTATTAAAGTATATATCATTTATATTATCAAAATCAAGTTCTTTCAAGTTTTCAAAACTATATATATCGAAGCAATATCTATATCAAATAGTAAAACTGAGTTCCGCGAAGCTGAGTTAATCTCATTTAATCCGGAAATTATACTTTCAAAACTAGATATTCAAATAAGAACTCTATCAAATAGATCAATATCAGCCGATCCTGATATATAACAATCTCAAACACCTCATAATCCAATTAAAACTTTTTCCCAATCCACTTTAATAAAAAGTTGTATTGTTCAATATCAAGAGAACTCACCTACTTCAATATTTGAAACAATTATAGCTTTAATTAAGAATACAAAACTCCTAGCTCATACAAATACACTTTTAATTATTGAGATTTATAATCTCCGCAAAGCAAATAAAACATTTAGTAAACATCAAAAAACTAAAAAAAACTTTAATACAAAAAGAAAAAGTACTTTCAATAGAAGATGAATATAGTATATTAAAACAAAAGAATATAAAAGATCAGATACAATACAACGAATATATAAATGATAGTTTTTCAATAAGAAGATAAGTTATTATATAATAATATAGCAAATACAATAGTACTTTATATAATATATAAACTTATCAGTTCGATCCAACATTAATTGATCTTTAGATTGTATATAATTCAATCCTAATTTATGATGTTGTTGTAATTTTATTTTAATAGAATGTGAGTAATTAAAGTAAAAGTGTTTCGGTTATTGATATATTCTAATTACTGATAAATCACATTATATAATAAAACAATTATATAATATATAAACCTACTAGCCCTAGCTTCCTCTATTAGTCATATATATTTTGAATATATTCGGCTAATACTCGGCTATACCTTTTACCCCTGTTTAGCCGCATAACCCGCAATAATTATAAAGTTGATTTTTGATAATAAAAATAATAAAAGATTAGGCCTGATCCTCTTCAAAGACTAGCCCGAGTAATAGTTTAATAATAATAAAATTCATCTCCTACTATTTGTGATCAGTTATAGACCCAAGGTAAATTATATGGTATATATATACAGAATATAGTTATCGATCGAGTCTAAGTATATATACTGTGATGGAAATCCCTGCTTTCCTCCCACCTTTATTATATAAGAAACCTCAGGTACATTAACCATGTCCACACATGATACGATTACTCGGGATTAGTATACGATTTAGGTAGCCTGAGGATCAGATCCGGACAAGTACTAGGTATCAATGGTTATCGGTAAAGTAAGATCATTGAAGGGATAAATATGACTTCTTTTTGCCTAGCCATTACGGCTAGGTCATTCATTTATGTATATATAGAATAGCTATCCCCATCTACAGGTGCTCTTCACCTGTAGATTCTAAGTTAAATACAATTGCTGGTCTATAAACACCCTTTTGGTCACATATACTTTTACCATCAACAAATCTAGAAAAATATCTTTCAAATAACCACAACTCAGCAATCAGCAATCAGAATACGGAGTATACTCTGCACAACAAACCCATCCCAGATTCCCAGGTATCCAAACAAACCCCACATCCCAACAAAACCCCTCTCCCCTCTCACCTCTGGCCTTTCTCTCGCTTAACCCCAACCTCAAGGCTAACTAAATAATACTAAACCAACCCAAATAAAAATCTCTGCAAAAAATTTCTTCACTACCCCGCCACCCCAGTGATTTCACTATCATCATTATATTCCCCCTTGATGAAGCATCTGACATCAAATCAGTCAATAATATATAAAATATCCGGCATGGTGTAGTGGCTAGCATTTCCGCCTCTCAATTTGAGCTGTCACAGCGAAAATGATAAATAAATAAAAAATAGGTCGCGGGAGACCGGGGTTCAATTCCCCGTACCGGAATGTTTTTTGCTGTTTTTTTGAGTGGGGGAGGGGAGAGGAGGAGGAGGAGGAGGAGGAGGAGGGTGGTATGATTGAGGTTTGATTGTTTATATTAAATGTATGAAGTTTTTTGCTTGAGAGGTTTTTTGTTTTTTATTTTTAATAAATTAATAAGAAAATATATTTATTATCTATCTCTTTTATAAAACTTTTAAAAAAGTAGTTTTTGTTAATAATTTGAAAATATTATATATTATTATATAACATAACTTATAATGAACCGGGTCATAATTATCTCACCATTAACTTTAAACTATAATAATTTTTGTGATACGTCTTGAATCACCTTTTAAACATTCTCAAATTGAAGATAAGATACAGAATGCTATTATTGCACTTCAATTGAAGAGATTTAATTCAATTAAAAAGGTTGTAAAGTATTCTGAAGTTTTTAAATCAATTTTTATAACTAGAATCGCTGAAAGGAAATCATATACTCAATCTCACAAAATAATTCAAATTCTTTCAAATACAGAAAAAAATACATTAATATAATAGATCTTATAATTTACTATTATTAAATTCCTTATTATATTTATATTAGTAAAGGAAATAATCAACGAAATTCATATTCGATATATTCAAATTATATTCTCTTCAAACTTTATCTCAATAAATATTCCATTTATAAACTATAAATGGATTTATAGATTTCAAAAACGATATCTAGAATTTAAAATATACTATTCATATCAATTAAAGTCTAATCAAATTAAAAAAATAATTTCAAAGAATATTCAAACTTGATTTGATATATTTTAAATATATCTTATTGTGACGGAAAAGTCGTAAACGGAGTCAATTCAATCACTTAGAATCTAAAACTAAAGAACTAAGAAAATTCTAAGTAAGAAGGTCTTTATATACAGGGCTAGTGCACGTGAGCCACTAGTGGGTAACACTTATTAGGCGAAAATATAAATTAAATAATATATATAATATAAACAAAATTGAATTTGCAATCGAAGGTATTTGAAATACTTATATTATAATCGATTTTATTCAGAAATCGAATTGAAAGATTATAACTAATAAGTAAGAATGAATAATTTCATTTGAATATATTAATACAATCAAAAAGATTTTATTATTTATAATCATTTTCAAGACTCAAAATATGAATACTATATAAATTCCAAAGAATATGTTACGAGGTTTGCCGTCTAGATCACGTGGAAGTGCTCTAGGCTCTCGAAGTAGGTTTATAACTAGGCGTCAAGCAGGGACTTGAAGTAATGACAATAATGATATGCAATTCGTAACTAATAGTAGAGTATACTAAATGATTGATCTTGAGCACGAAGCTCTATACAAAAGAAATCCATCTTGATTATATAGTCCTTCGTGCCTATGGTTAACTAGGAATCGTCGTTCCTGGGAACGAGCGTTCCTGGTTGTTCCTAGGAACGTTCGTTCCTCACCGTTCCATCACATGTTTTATGGTCATGTGACATACTAATCGTTTTGGACGTAACAGAATACATTTCAAGATTGGTAGTTCTTTATTAATATAAATGAATGAATCTCAAATAATTATAGATTAGAATAATTACAAAGAGTTTTCGAGCTAGAATCCAAGAAAGTGTTAGGTGATCAGCCTCGACTTTTAATTATAAATAATTATTCAAATTATATTATAGATAATCTAATTGTTTTTTATATAAAAAAGAATATTGATTTGTTTATATTATTTTTTTATTATTTTTATTTATTTTAACTTTTTGATATTAAAGTATATAAATTGTGACCAAAAGGGTGTTTATAGACCAGCAATTGTATTTAACTTAGAATCTACAGGTGAAGAGCACCTGTAGATGGGGATAGCTATTTTATATATACATAAATGAATGGTCTAGCTGTAATGGCTAGGCAAAAAGAAGTTATATTTATCTTTTCAATGATCTTACTTTACCGATAACCATTGATACCTAATACTTGTCCGGATCTGATCCTCAGGCTACCTAAATCGTATACTAATCCCGAGTAATCGTATCATGTGTGGACATGGTTAATGTACCTGAGGTTTCTTATATAATAAAGATGGGAGGAAAGCAGGGATTTCCGTCACATAAATCAATAAAACAATATTATTTTTTAAAAATTGATTGATATTCTTAGATTAGTATAAAACGAATTCAAAAAATTGAATAGATAGAATTGCTTTAAAAGATTAAAATAAAAATAATTAACTTTTCTGTTAGAGTGAATGGTTCCTGCGTAGCACATGCACAAGGCACTAGTCCTATTAGGACTAGATTGAGAAGCTCTCTGTAGGAGAGCTTCGCACTTCTGTAGAACTTAGAAGAGTGATTAATCTACTAGACCAATATTACCTCAGTTCTGCCCTATCAGCTTCCCACTATTCCCTGTATAAGATCATTCCTAATAACATTTTTTAATATTAAAGTTAATTAAAAAAAAGTTGATTTGGTGTCTTTTTCTCTACGAAAAGTACTTGATATATTATTATTTAATTCCTTTCAATAATTTTCTATTTTATAAATAAAAACTATCAATCAAGATCTAGACTTTTCTATACTCAGAAGTTCTCCCCTAGATGGAACAGAATTAAGACAAGCAAATTAGATCTTTAATTCAGTTCTAACAAACAACGATTCTTCTATATTATTAATTCATCGATATACCAAAAAATGACTAGATTTATAGAATCTCAAAATGTTGAGATAATCTTATTTCGGAAACAGCTCGTTGATGCTCAGAAGATAATCAAGACTCGAAAGAAAAGAACTAAAGGCAAAAAAAATCAAATTATAAAACTAATTTATCTTTAGTATTGAGAAAGTATTGAAAATCATATATAAGATAGAGGAGAAATCCAAGAAGAAAAGACCACAAGGATAGCTATACAAACGTCCAATTGAAGAATTAAAAGAGGATACTAAAGAAGAAGAGTTAGAGAATGGTTCAAGCGATTTAGAGTTGGAATTGAATGAATGTATAACTTGTAGAACAAGATCATATAGAGAAAATTGAATTTTGTAACCCGCTTCCCTATATGACCCGGTTCACTATAAGTTATATTATATATAATATATATTTTTAATTTATTTAATTTTGATTTGATTTAATAAATATAAAACTTATATTATTATAAAATGTTTAATATAACGTAATGTATAGGGAACTCGGACATATGGGGAACTCGGACACTTTTTCAATTATTCTACACGCGATCTTGTTCTACGAGCCACACAATCCTCCAATTCCAATTCTGAATCATTTGAACTATTCTCTAGCTCTTCTTCTTCAATCTCTTCTTCTGATTCTTCAATTGGGCGCTTGCGTAGTCGTCCTCATAGCTTTTTCTCCTTAGGTTTTTCCTTCGCCTCATATACTATTTTTAGTATTTCCTTAGTACTAAAGACAAATTGATCTTGTAATTTGACTCTTTTGTCTTTAGTTCTCTTTTTTCGAGTTTTAATTACTTCCTGAGCATCAGCGAGCTGTTTCCGAAGTAAAACTATCTCAGCATTTTGAGATTCTACAAGTCTAGTCATTCTCTTGGCATATCGATGAGTTGATGATATAGAAGAACTATTGTTTGCTAAAGCTGTATTAAAGATCTGATTTGCTTGTATTAGTTCTGTCCCATCTGAAGGAGAACTTTTGAGTACAGATAAGTCTAGATCTTGATTGGGGGTTCTCATTTGTAGAGTAGAAGATTGTTGGGAGGAATTAAATGGTAATGTATCGAATACTTTTCATAAGACAAAAGGTACTAAACCAGCTCCTTTTCAATTAGCTTTAATATTAGAAGAATTCAATGCTTTTTTTCTAATATTTTGAAAGAATTCTACCTATTCAACTCTTTGAATTCACTTTACACTAGCTCGAGAATATCGATCAACCTCCAAAACATGATATTGTTTCATTGATCTATACATTGCAATATCAAATGACTAAAGCAAATGAAAGCAATAAAAAGGTAATATAAGTAAATCGATATCCTTTTCTATATAGAAAACAATAAAGCTACTTGTAATATAATTTGAATAGCCATCTATAATCAAAAGTCGAGGTCGGTCACCTGACACTTTCTTGGATTCTGGTTCGAAAACCCTTTTTAACCATTCTAATCCATGACTATTTGAGGTCCATCCATTTGTACTAGTAGAGAACTGCCAACTTTAAAGTATATCCTTTGGAATCCATACAGAATTCATATTCTAAGCCTTGAAAATGACTATAGGTAATAAAGCCTTTCCAATTGCATTAATATATTCAAATGTAGTTATCTATTCTTGCTTGCCAACTGTAACTTTCCAATTCGATTTCTAAGTAGAATCGATTATAATATGTATACTTTGAGTACTTCTAATTCCAAATCTAGTTTCGTCTATATTATATATATTATCTAATTTATATTTTCGTTCAATAAAATATATATAAAACATATTAAATCAAATCTGAATATTCTCCAAAATTATCTCTTTAGTCTGATTAGATTCTAATTGATATAAATAGCATGTTTTAAGTTCTGGATATCGTTTTTGGAATCTATAGATCTATTTGTAACCTATAGATGGAATTTCTGTCGAGGTAGGAATTCGAGATGACGCGATCTGAATACATCGAAGACGAATTTCGTCGGCCATTTCCTTCACCAATATAAGTGTAACAGGGAATCCAGTGATCGTAAGTCGTGAAATCCATCGTACAAGAGTATTTTCTTCTGCGTTTGAAAGAATTTGAGCTATTTCGTGGGTTTGGGAACGTGTTTTCTTCCTAGCCAGCCTATCGGCTAGAGTGGACTTAGGGACTTCAAAATACTCTGCAACCTTTCTAATTGATTTAAATTCTTTTAATTAAAGTACAACTATAGCTTATTGAAGCTTCTCTTCAATCTGAGCAAGTGTAAAAGGTGATTGGGTATACATAATAAAAGTTATTAGGGTTTCAAGTTGGCGATGGGCAAAAAGTGTCCGAGTTCCCCATATGTCCGAGTTCCCCATACATTACATTATGAAAATTAATATATTCTTTTATAAATAAAATCTATTGAATATTATTTATTATATTATCAAATTATAATAATTATTATTAAAAGGAATGACCTTACACAGGGAATAGTGAGAAGCTGATAGGGCAGAACTGAGATAATATTAGTCTAGTAGATTAATCTCTCTTCTAAGTTCTACAGAAGTGCGAAGCTCTCTTACAGAGAGCTTCTCAATCTAGTCCTAATAGGACTAGTGCCCTGTACACGTGCTATACAGAAATCATTCACTTTAACAACTATAATAATTTATTATTTAAATATTATTATAATAAAGAAACAGAAATAAATTATTATTAATAAAATAAAAAAATAATATATTATATAATATACTTTAATCTAATAATAAATAATATAAATATACACTATCTCATATTTCATCTTCAACTCCTAATCTTTGAACACCAGTATCATCACAAACACCAACACCAACACCTATCCATCCGCGGCCCTTCTACCCTCTGCTCTCTACCCACAAAAACAACAACAACCTCAATGACACCTCAAGAATCCCCTCCACCCATCCCCAAAAAGAGGGGACATCCACGGAAAATCAAACCCAGAGCACCATTATTAAATACCTCTCTCTCACCAAATTTTCCAAATCTTCTTCCAAAACTCAAGGCTGATTCCGTCCCTGACCCTTTCGAATCCCCAGTTCCACTTTTAAACACAACCTCAAATATAAATTTAAACCTAAACCACATCTCAGATCAGCACCTTAAGGATCAGAGAGCGCAGAAACTGCGGAGAGAACTTCAAACAAGACCTCAAATCAAAACTGCACTTTCCATACTCTGTCTTTTCCTGGGAGAAAGAGTACAATTTCATCACCATGTATGCTCAGTATAGCAGCTAGCTTGGATAGCTTATCTGTTCAATTTGATCTAGATCCATGGTCCGTATCAAGATCTAGAACTAGATCTAGATCCAAATATATATGATTTATCTAACCCATCAAATACAACAACTTAATTCCTATCTCCATCCGTTCCTCAACCCCAACCACAACTCAAACGACAAACCTCGCAATCCGAGAATGAAAATGAAAAACAGAGTCAAGGTCTTACTTACTACTTATACTCACCCTCAAAAAAAGCAAAAATAAAACAATCAACTAAAAACAAAAGAGACAATTATAAAACCACAACGAAAGAACTATCCAGAATAAGTATCCTATCCTATCCCATTCTAACTCCAATCCCCACCACAACCAACTCGAAACAAGAACCCGCAACGAATCCCAATCCCAATCCCAATAAACCTACACTCACCCCACTACTCACAAAAACCTCTCCATCAAAACTCCATCTTCCATATTCAATCCCTTTTTACAAACCAGCCCCCCTCTATAAACCACCACCCCTCTCCAAACCACACCCCGCCTTATCTATCCTCTTATCCCCTCAAAAATAGATATAAAGAACCTACCAACTACCACCTACCAACACCAACTCCAAAAAAATAAATTCATACTATTTATTCAGAGCGGTTAGGAAGATTAGAAGACACAAATAAGTGGATTTTCTAGAGGATGGGGAGGTTATTTAGGGATATTGAAAATGAAAATATGATGGGAATGAGGGATAAGGGAAGGGAGTGGAGGGGAGGGGTGGGATGGGATGAGATGGGGAGATATATTTTGTGTTTTATGGGTGAGTGGGGAGGAGAGAGAGGCAGGGAAGAAAAGGAGTAGGAGAGGAGACTAGGAATGGGAATATAAACAGGATCAGGATCAGAAAGGGAAAAGACAGACCAAAATAATTTGATAAGAGGAAATAAATAACAAACGAAAAATTTTTAAAATAAAAAGAGCCGACGACTTTTTTTCTTTAGAAAACTGTAAGGGATTATGGGATATATACGTAAACGAAGATGGATAAGATTAACTCTCAAAAATATCAATAGATATTTATTTATAGACGGGAAATTTGTATCATGATACAGTGCATATATTTATATCTGTAATTAGCTATCTATTTTTCTAGAATCATTTAATGATTAATTATAGGGAAGTTTGAAAATTAAAATCTAATAGACTTTACTTTACTATATTGGCTTTTGATATGAATATCTATTTGGGAGAGGAGCTTACAGAAAAATTGTTAATAAAGATGATAATTTCATATCGATCGATTATATATATCTGCGAGACTATATATGACCCAATGTCAACCTCGATTAATAAATGCTCATAGCAGAAAAAAAAAAAAAAGAAAAAGAAATTTTTTTTTTTCATAAAATTGTAATAATAAATTGACATAGAATCTTCCGAACCTAATGTAATTAATTATACCATATAGTGACAACTTCCAAAACTATTAGTTTCCTAAATATTCAATCAAGTTCTCCTGCGGCATAATAAATCCCGCAATCTTCCTCACATGAAAATGAAAATGAAAGTTCACACAAAATCCTTATAACAGAGAACAAAGACCTCTATTCCCGTAAACAAAGAAAACTTCCCATAGGAACAAACCAAAACAAGAAAAGTCATTACTGAACAATGCCAAAATCCTTAGATATAGTTCCTTCTATATTCCTCTATTCTTCACAAAATTAGGATACCTACCATTCACTGATACCCAGGTAACTTACATACGACAAGATGTCAGAATACTACGTACCGACCAGTTCAAGCGACTGGGAATCTCTAATTGAGGAACCCATCATTTGTTTCAATACTGATTGTAACTATCCCTTTGGCTCAGCATGTAAAGATTGTGCCATCGAATTTGAAGCTCGAGCTATTGCGAAAGAAAAAGTCAAAAGAGATGCTGAGAATAGAGTTGACAGGGCTGCAGCACAGAAACTCATGGATATGAAATATCAAGTAGGTAGACGCAGTGAAGATGTTTCCCAAAGAGTTGCTGATATTGTGGATGATCTTCAGGCTATCTTTGCATTTACTCAACCTAAGCCACAGGAACCAGGTGAGCTGACCTGGAGGAATTTACAAATTCATGGTGCTACACCTGCACCACTCAAATTAATGGAACAGTCGATGTTAAGCTTTGGAGATCCAAGCTCAGATAACAATCATACTGATAGCAAGAGGCTTAACTCTTGGCTCAGTAAACTCCTTAAAAGGACACTTGATGGATTTCTACTTAACTCTCCTTTCACTGGAGGTGCAGATGCAGAAGATTCAAAGGAGGTTTATTGTCCATATTGTTCTTTATCAACGGGTGAAGGAGCGTGGAGAGAATTGCACATCATGAAGTGCAAGTATGCTCACGACGAAGCCAAGAAATTAGAAATCGCGAAGGAAGAGTGGTCGAAAAGGAGGAATTGTTAGATGAAGAAAATGATGGAAGCTTCATATAGCTGGACTAAATTTTTAGACTCAAATCATCCAGAGTATCCCAAAGCTGCATAGCTGAACTAAACTGTTAGAATCAAATCATCCCATCCCATCCCAAACCAGACCATAAATTGAATTATTTTTTTGTACCAAATACATTATTCCGAAAGCATATATGACACATCAAACTGAAGAGTGAAAGAGTGAGACCCTCTATAGTAAACCTTAGCTTTAATGCCGTGATAGTCCTCGTGAACAAACAAGGCGACCGACTACGTATACTCTAGATTTCGTAAAATGCGGCGTTTTGTTGATTTCCCCGCCAGAAGTAGAATGATTTTCAGATTGGTGAGAAAACCCGCTATGGTTAACCAATCAATCGTAAGGTCTTTCTAAAAAGGTACTAACACAAGGCTACAGTATGCCAAGTAGTCAGCCTGAGACAATGCCGTTCAACACTTGCTGACAACCAATCTCTCAAACTCTTGTTTGTAGGCAGGACAAGTTGATGGCCGTTTATCTTTTTTCCCCTGCAAGTGAGCACGGAAAAGATGTGCGAGTGAAAGAGAGGAGACGAATTAGAATAAGGAGTCGCTTGGCTTTAATGTTTCGAAATTCTTACTAGAATCTGCCTCCTAAATCCAAAGTGATTGGAATTGAATTTGATGGATCGGTGGAGACTAGCAGAAATACTCTGTTGCTGGTTCGATTTAAACTCTAGAATTGAACACCTTGATGAAATTGTACCACTCTGGCACACTTTGCACACTTTGGAAGGTCACCCAGTACGTACAACCTTGATGGTTCACGATGGTGTGATAATAACTAATATTAGAATATTAGAAAGTAGCTGACTGTACGTAGGACTTCAACCGTCGCATACGGAACATACCTTTTGTGGGTCAGAAGTCTCGGTCATGTGATCAAATCTGAACGGTTTTCAGTTGCCGTGATATACTTTGGAGCTAGGGGATCAAATAATGGACCAAAACTACTATCTCTTGGCATTCTTACCTTGACGTGATATACATATCTACCGTCGGAGCGGAGATGTCTATCACAACCAGGTTCTTGACATGTGATCAAGGATTAAGAATATCTTTTGAACGGCCAAAAAATGAACAATGCACATTCATTAAGGTTATCTAAGAAGAGAAGAGTTCGAGTCAGCAATACATATCTTTACATTTAACTCTGACCCCGACCGACCCGAGTATTCTGAGTGACTTCCCCTCCTTTGATAAGAGTGGTGGCCCTACGTTTGATCATGTTCCATTTGAACCACTTGGATACCTAACAATGGTATGAATTAATCATGAGGTCGTCTGTTAACGCGAGATGAGATGTACATACATTCGTATAATGTGTGGTTTGCTTGCTATGAATGGAAGAGAGATATGTCGGTCGAACGCACTAGAGATAACCATGGACTTGTGAGACAGATATGGGATATGGGAAATTCAAACATCTTAGCAAATAGAATAGATGATGAGAAGTTCGCTACCTCCCTATTCGATGTCTAGAAGGAGTGCGGTATATCCGGAATTGACACGTAACTTTGAAGTTTCAAGTCATACAAAGCCTAAAGATCGTCTTGATAGTGAGAAAGCCTTATCAGTGTAGAAGTGGGTCGATAGAGACCAGTTAGATGTAACGAGGCTACGTCTTTGCTTAGGTAGGTAGGTAGGTAGCTAGGTAGATATGTTGAAAACAATCGAGGAAGGTAAAAAAGTCGGATGCGAAAAAAGAAGGATGATCGGCTGTGATTTGATTGTCCAGTCAATCGTCAATATCTGAATCAACCAAAATTGAATACCACCCTACGTACCGTACCGATAAATCTGTGGCTGAATTGTGGCGGGTATAACTGTTTGGTTACCTCTTAAGATTTGACTCATTTTGTTTTCTGTACGTCTTTAATGCACGATGCTTAATTTATATATTAGATAGCAGGTCGTAGTAGGTAGCCATCGTGCTACACATGAATTGTAGGCGGCAGACTGCAGTAGTTGCTGGAGATGAATTTAGAATTTACTATGATTGGTCTCGATGGTCAGCATATACAGTTACAGTTGACAAAGGGATGTTGTACTCATAAAATTACATCTAGATGCATTTTTCATTAAGACTCTTGTCTTCATCATTCAATCGGAAGGGATCGGACAGATAGCCGGTGACTCGGTCAAGATGAAAGTATATGATATATTTGAAATTCCCCCTTTTGTACCTTATAAAATGAATCATTATATCCTGGATGAAAAAGGCGAGAATCCTTGGAGTTACATGTATCATTATGCAATGACCGCAATTTTTAATATGTGATAACCTTATGTATGGATGTTCCAAGGAGACTAGAGCGAAATACGATCCCTCCATCTACCTACTTGATCTGTTAGGCAATGATGGTAACGGCATGCAGAAAGTGCGGAGATGTAGGATTAATTGTCCAATTATGTTAATATTTACATCATTTTGAAAGAGAAAATGAAAGATTAATTCCAACGATGATTGGTTCAAGAGAGGTGAGTCGACATTAGGTGGAAGTTGTGAAAGGTTTCAATTTCTTATCGGTTAGCCGATGTTTTGTTATCGGAGGAAAAGGTATGGTATGCTATGGTATCTCCAAGTGAGCAACTGAATGCAGCTTCTACTTTTTACCTCCCTAGTAGATGTGTTTATGTATGTACCTTGGTCTCTTGGTTGGTTGGTTATTGGTTATTGATGCTTGGTGCAGTACTAATTCCTGTTACCTTGATTATTACTACACACACATACGCAGAGCAAAGCAAAGCAAAGGAAAGAAAGGCAACACAAACCATCCAAACCTTCACTTAACACAGACCTCCCAAAGACTTTCAACGCTCGACATTCTCTTCTTATTTCATTGTTCAATAATGGAATAAATAAATCAATCCATTTCAAATTATTCTCCTCTTTATCTTATAATCTGTACCTTATCATTCCATTCACTCGGAATGAATTCTCATCAAATCAATTACATGATATAGTAATTCTGAGACTTATCACGAGGCTCCGTTCTACTATCAAAAGTAAATCAAAATCAATTACAGACAGTACCCACCCACCACCTGCATGACTCTTGATCGCCATCTGAGCTTCAACCTCATTGTACCACCATAACTTCTAAACTTCTAAACTTCTCAACCTCCATACAAAATTCACCAAATTTTATAATTTATCCCATCCAAATCATTCTTGCGCAATAATTTCATTAATCAACACTCGAAAGACGTTTGATATTCACCAACTTAACGAAAGATCTTGACTCGATTCATTGTCCAACCTTACGCCTCACTGAGAGCCTACTCGTAAAGATGTTTGTTGCTTGAATCCAGTACCCACTTCAAGCACCTTCCCCCCAACAACGCCTTCTTCCCTACCAGGACCTTGGAGGATACCGATACGGACCTCCACAATCTTGGACGACAACCATCCTCAAGAGATAAAACTCTAGAACCCTCGAAATCATCATATTACTGTACTACGATGGATGCCCAAGTTATGTGGTATCTTGAAACCGCTTTATTTATCATCTAGAACTACGATTGTTGAAGTGTGAAACCTGCGTACGAGCATTATCTTTCTGCAAATACCAGCGCATCTTGCATCTGCTGAAGGCGACAGAGTGCTACCGTTCAACATCTACGTCAGCAATTATCATATAATGCATCAGTATCCTCGGTCATCACCCATAACGGCCTCACCAGCCTCATCGCCGCGAACAAACCCAACTCGAACAAACAACCCTAGAGAAGAAAGTCGGACGGGCCATTCGAGATCAGTGTCCGATATGCCACATTATCAAGAGGTAGATGATGCTAGTGGAGATGGTGGACCCATGGCTGCTACTGGCCCAAGTCGAGAAGCGGTCAAGAAGATGGATCAAATCATTCAAGTCAGTGATGCTATCATCCATCATCCATCCTCGACCTGCATTTGAGACAAAGCTAACGTGGATACTCCCTCTAGAATTTCCATACGAAAGCTGCGATCATCGTTCTAGGAGCAAGAGTAGGACTTCCTGTAGTCTTCACCAAAGAAGGAACCAAGAAAGTCAACAAATGGGTATGTTCTGATGCCATTCTTTCAACTGGATGCGGTCATAACTAACTCTTCCCTCCAATAGTTTCAAATCGAAACCGATGATACCGATGCATATCGAGATGAGCTTCATACTTGGCGAATGTGCGGCGGCTTCCAGAATCGACCACCGCCACTGATAATAGAAACATATCTCGATACTTCACACTTAACGAGCAGTCAGAGATTGGTTATCGTGGATGATCTGGGGAAGCGATGGGATGCTTTGGATGCTTTAAGTAATTCTTGTGGTTCGAATGATGGACGTAGCGAAGTCATACTAGAACGTTGGAAAATTGAGCTCAGAGATATTCCGGGGGAGCAGCCTTATGATTTTGGGTCTACATTACCCACGATCTACAAAAAGTGCATTGTCTTCTTCCGCTCATTATATTCAACAGCAAAACTTGTGCCAGCTTGGAAATTCAAGAAGAGCCTAGGGAAGAATGGATCACCAACAAACTCATTAATTATCAATTGCCGTATTACAACCGGTGATACTCAACCACGTCGAATCGATGGCTTAAAGCAACCCATACTTGATCATAGTGGCCCAGTCACCTCAACTTACGTTCTTGGAGCTACTGATACTCCAGCTGGTCAAATCTTTGCAGAAGTAACATATCGAAATGATTGTAACTTTCGTGTTGATGATTCCGAATCTATTCTCAGTTCGAGATTTATGGGCGCAGATGAACATTTTTTCACGCCTTCCTTGGCCGCCAAAGGAGATTTAAGTCGACGAAGGTCAACAAAGCAAACGGAAATTGGGTCACTTCCAGCACACAAGCATCTGACAGATGATTCTGGGCCGGTCCAAACATATGGAAGTTTATCAACATTCCATGGAAATGCCCCACCAAGAGGCTCATCCCCAATGTCCGCCTTGAGGGCGCAAAGACCCATCGGATCAGACACAAGTTCTCCACCTGTAGGATCTCTACCATACTCACGACCATCACTCACATCGAAAGGTTCTTTGAAGTCATTCGAAGGTATGGCACTGGCGAGAAGAACATCCTTGTCCTTTCAGCCATTTAAGGCTGGCTCTCTATCTTCCTCCCCTAGTCGTGCTACTTATGCTGGTGAAACTCTACCTGCATCTCCAGGATCTCTACCTAGAGCATCAGGGATTAGTGCACTTGCGCAAGCAAGAAATCGTTCTTCTCTCACAGCTGGTATGCCAGCGACTTTGAGAGGTGGTCCCGTGACTTCAGATAATGTTGTTCCAACATCTGTCTCAAGCTCACCAAAACCTGCCCCAATCGCTCGATACAGCAGCAGCTTCACACACCGTCGCAGCAGACCATCTTATGGAGGAGCTAGCAAGTTAGTTGATGATGATCAAGGTAGCAGTGGCAAACAGAGTGTTTCATCTTCTGTGCAGCCAGGTTCTGGTATTCTTGCAGAAGCTGGAGCAGGAGGAAGTTCCGGATCTTTACAAACTGATGATGACAATATATCTGATTTCTTGAAACTTCTGGATAGTAAGAAGACTTTACAAAGCTTTGAGCCTTCCGGAGAAGCATCGAAAAAAAGAGCCACTGCACAATTATCCAAATTTCAATCAATGCGGGACTCACATAATGCTCTGACCGATTCTATGGCTTCCTCAAGTATGCTTCAAAGATCTTCAAGCTCTTCAAGTCGACAATTGTCTAGTGTACCTCCCATGGTTGCTGCCACCTCGATCTCAGCAGCATCCTCCCCAGGTAAACCCATCTCGCCACACACTCCTCACACTCCAGCCATACCTTCACGATTAAGTGCAAATTCAATAGCTGAGTATGACCAACCACGAAGAGTGACTCGACGAAGCAGGACCACAGAGGCAAGGTTAGAAGATGTCCAAGATAATGATCACTCTAATGATGCTGGTACAAATGCCATCGATATTCCTACCTCTCCACGACCTTATTATCCCCACGCTCGAAGATCAAGTTCCGTCGCTCAGCAACACCGAGCACTAGCAATTGACGATGATTTGGGCGATCTTCCATTTGGGGTACATAGAAGTATTAGCTTAGGAGCCGATGATCGAGAACCACCAAGCCTAAGTACCCTTTTGAATATAGGACAAGCCTCCGATGATGTGGAATCACCAACTGGACAATCACCATCACTACTTCAACCAGCTCCTCGCATCTCCGAAGGATCTACTGCCATGTCTCGTCAAACATCCTCATCTTTGGAAGCTCATGATTCGGAAGTTCCTCAGCTTTCTCGATTTAGTGGCCCAGGATCTGCAAATTCACCATATCGACCACGTATCGGTAAAACTGGTGGACGTGGAGTTACTCCACCGCAGACAGGTTCTTTTTCTAGTCTTCTAGTAGATAGGGGAAGTGCGAGTGGCAGCGAAAGAGCCGGTGGTGGAAGATATAGCTTCAGTAGAGGTATCGGAGCATATGAAGCAGATGATGAGCCACTTCTCTTCGATATGAGTGAAATTGGGCGAGATATTTCCCGAAGAAGCATTGACGAACCCAGAGGCGGATATGAGGCAAGTAGAGGAGGTGACTCTGGCTCAAGCAGTCGTAGAGGTAGCCGTTGGGGCAGGTAATATATTCCAACATACGAAACGAGTACTGAGACAGGATTCCAATTACGTTTCGATAATTGATGCATTACACGTCATTTACGATTATAAGATATGCTGTACAGTTTGGAGATACATAGCGAATTGCGCGTCGATTTATTTTTATTGCCATCGGACGGAGTCAAGGTTCAATTCTTTCATCACAATGTTTTTGCCGAGTGCTTCTTTCTGGGATGGCAAATGGGACATTGATTTCCTTTATTCTGGCGCATCTCATCTTGTAATTATTTAAGCTGATGCTGATGCTTCAAGGAAAGGGGAGGTTCGGTCATAAATTGAAAGGGCAGTTTATTTCGGATGGGTTTGGATTTGATACCTTGGTGTTATTAAGATTTGATGGATAGGGAGGGAGGGAGGGAATGGATAAGGAGTGTGTGTGTGTGTAAGGCGAATGAAATACATACATCAATATTAAATATCCATATACAATATCTATATTATGAAGAAACTCTACTCATTCACGTTTTTTAAACAATTAAGAGGTATTAATATTAAATGGATGGTGAGTGGTGTTTCTAGAGTTATCAATGCTGTTTGAATGTTTCCCAATGCTCGCGCACCGGTTCCAGTTCCCCCATAAGCTTCAAAGTGGAAATATAATTCAATCACAATCGAGTTAAATTTCTAAGTACGTAGTACATACATTTCCGAAGCTCCGAGGTTCCCTTCGGCTCGGCATACAGAGAGAGTAGATTTACATGGGTAGCTAGGTAAGCTAAGCTAAGCTCTCCCCGCATATGTATCGTATCGTCTGAAAGTGTGTGTAACATATTCTACGGATGGGAATGTTTGAGATAGGTATGGAACATTGGAAAGAAAAGGAAAGGGTTTAAATTCTGGATATATAGACTGGGTATACATATATATGGTGTGTTTTGGGGGACATTGGAGGATATTGAGTATATAATTAATAAATAATTTGTATGTACGAGTAGGTGGGAAGAAAGTATTTCCAGTGACTCTATTGGTTGGGTTGTGGGTTTACCCCGCCAATTTTATGCTGGGATGGGATTCAAGGAATGTGTTGTGCTTGTGGTTCTGGCCGCATGAGTAGGATGAGCTAGCTAGGTAGGTGTGACAACGAGATGGTTTGGATGGAGTACTGATGGTTTGAAATCAATTGCTTTTTACTTTGTACTTTGTTTTTGGGGATAGTTAAGTTGAGAAGAGAAGAGATATTTGTGCTGATTGATTGATTGATTGATACCTTGAAGCAATTAACCTAAGACTTACAACATTACATTGCTTTACGGAACCAATTCAACATTACCTTGTCGTTGCATTCATTATAGCTTCAGTTAGGATCTCATTAGCATTCTAGATTTGAACATCGAGAGTCCTATATGAATTACAGATATTTACCAATACTTGGATAATCTACAACGAAAGCTACAGGAATATCTTCGATATGTCTGCTATACGGATTGCTCCAACTGTAAGTATTGGTCTCAGTTTACCTTTCCGTTCTATACCGGCGATGCCTATCAACAAGCAGATATTCAATCACACGACAGTGATAGATTGGCTACCATGCCTACCCAACCGACATCTATTCCCATATTTCCTAACCACTGACTCCTATCTAAAACAAAACTAACAACCTCAACTAGAAAGCCGCTCGGGCAATGAACCTCCTCCGCACAATCCAATACACCCACCCACCTACCTGTCCCTGCCACGGCAACCCCTCCCACCACCACCACCACAAGCCCAGCTCCAATCTCCTCAGCCACGCCAAAAGAAACCTTCAAAGAAACTATGCTACCCCAATTGATACCACCCGACAAAAAGAATATGCGTTTGAAATGGCAGCGAGTAGTATTAGATTTGGAGCTGGGGTGACCAAGGAAGTGGGTATGGATTTTAAGAATTTGGGCTCCAAGAGGGTGCTGGTGGTTACGGATCAGGTGGTTAAGGATTTGGAGGCTATGAGGCAGGTTGTCGAGGGTTTGAATAGAGAGGGTATTGAGTTTAGGGTTTTTGATGCTTGTAGGGTTGAACCGAAGGATACTTCGTAAGTTTTTGGGGGTGTTGTTTTGATGTTTTTGTGATTTATCGGGTTTTTGTCTCGTATCTTTTGCTGCAAGTGAGGATGTGGTCTTCAAGTGAAGGACTGCAAGAGTGATATGCTTGGTGGTATTTTCGATGTTTCACGTACTCAAGATCAAGATCAAGACAATCCCTGACAAATAAAACAGCGTCAAAGAAGCAATTGAGTTTTCCAAAACCTATCAACCAGATGCAATTTTAGCAGTTGGTGGTGGTTCTGTCATCGACACTGCCAAGCTCATGAACCTCTATACCTGCTATCCAGATGCCGATTTTATGGATTTCGTCAACGCTCCTCTCGGAAAAGGTAGACCCATAGATAAATCCCTCCTACCACTCATTGCCGTCCCCACAACAGCAGGAACTGGCTCCGAAACAACCGGCACCGCAATCTTCGACCTCGTCTCTCACAAAGCCAAAACGGGTATCGCGCATCGAAACCTCAAACCGCTCCTCGGAATATGCGATCCCCTCAATACACGCACCATGCCTTCAGCCGTGCACGCAAGTTCGGGTTTGGATGTTCTCTGTCATAGTTTGGAAAGTTGGACAGCAATTCCATATTTTGAGAGGACGCCGCGTCCTAAGAATCCGATTGAGAGACCGGCGTATCAGGGGGCGAATCCTATTAGTGACATTTTTTCACTGCAGGCGTTGAGGAGTACGGCGAAGTATTTGCCGAGGGCGACGAAAGATCCTGAGGATCATGAGGCGCAGAGTGAGATGTTGCTTGCGGCTACTTTAGCTGGGGTTGGGTTTGGTAATGCGGGAGTGCATTTGTGTCATGGTTTGTGGACTCTCTTTTTTCTTGCTTATCTTTGATTCGTTGTTCCGTGTTGGAAGCTGGTGACCAAGTGCATTGTGTCCATCGGCTTGGACTGCAGCCCGAAGATGAAGGACCCTTGAAGACTTGGAATAATTTTTAAGTCTGAAATATCTGGAATTCAACTGCAACCTACACTGTTAGACGCATTAGGTTATTTGCGAGCTGTATTCAGCGTTTTCGAACCCAGATGAATCAGCAGAGTCACTTTCTGGTTTGAGTCATGTGCTAACATACATAGGAATGTCCTATCCAATTTCTGGTCAGAACCCAGGATATACACACCCAGGATACGTGACCAAAACTCCAATCATCCCACACGGTGTATCAGTTGCCGTTTCTGCACCCGCCGTATTCCGCTTCACCGGTGCATCTAACCCCGAACGACATCTCGCAGCAGCCGAATGCTTCGGTGTTGATATCTCCAATGTCAAGAAAGAAAGTGCAGGTGCAGTTTTAGCAGAAGCTTTAGAGAAATTCTTGGAAGAATTGGGTGATCAACCAAAGGGTCTTAAGGATTTGGGTTTTAAGAAGGAACATATTGATGGTTTGGTTGAGGGTACGATTCCTCAGAAGAGAGTCCTGATGTTGGCACCGAATTTGGCGGAGGAAATTGGTGAGGAGAGGGAACAGTTGAGAGCGCTTTTTGAGGATGCCATGGGGAATTGATGTGTGACTTTTTGGGGGGAGGAGGGGGAGGAAATTTGTATTTTATTAGGAGATGCCATTTTTGTATTCGTGTGTACCTAGGTATTGAATGTATTCTCTTTTCTTTGTATAATTTGATCAATTGATTGATTGATACTTAAATTTTCCCTATGGGTTTTAATCTGAAGTAATAATAAGATCTTGGTAGGTAGGTATCAGGTATGCGTGCTGCTTTGAAGGAGGTTTTATATTCATTCATTCATTTTCTTGATCTCTTAAGGTTAATTTTTTAACCCTCTTTTAGCTTATTATTCACTTTTCTTTCTTACTTTTTCACTCCCTCATTTTCCCGCACAAATCAAATAAAATATTATAATTCCAAGGTTTTTAAAAAAAAACTTTGTTAATCTCAATCTTATACGAGTAAATCATTATTGATATAATTAATACTAGACACTGGACACAGTTGGTTACGGACTTACTTTATAGATTCGTTTATCTACCTGGTATCTTAAAAGAAACTTTTTCTCTCGTATGTTCTTTGAGTTGATTTGATTTGAGTTGGATTGGATTGAACTCTTGATTGGAAATTTAATCTACTTGGGTTTATTTTATTGGGGGGAGGATTTCTGGTTGAGTTGAGTTGAGTTGTTTATTGGGGTTTTTGCGGGGTTTTGAAGGAAGTGGGAGGTTCGGGGTGGCGTTTTGAGGGGATTCAGAGAGAGTTGGATTTGAGAGGAGAGGAGAGAAGAAGTGCTGTTTTTTAAAGGAAAGGAAGATTGGAATATTGAATTGGATTGGATTGGATTGAAAGGTTGAGAGATCGAGAGAATCAGAAGTGTTCCTGAGTTAAGTTTAGGTATTCAAGAAGGGAATTGGATTGGATTGGACTTTTTCGCTGTCTTTCCTCATCCTCAATCTTATTTCATCTTATTTCATCTGATCTGAATCTGTTCAGTTCAAAGCAAATCAAACCGAAAAGCCAACTCTTTCATCCAACTATCCAACCATCCATCAATTCACCATCCCAAAAATAAACACCACTCAACTCATCGAAAATCCTCACCTTTTAAATCTCAATCACCAGCTCCAACTCCAATTCAATCACAGTAACAACAATTATGCCTCATCATCTAACCTCCCTCTTTAAATCCGCTGCGGGGATTGCAAATGGTGTTTTGGGAAATTCGGTGGGGAGTAGAAGGCGAAATGGGAATGGGAATGAGAAGCAGGATTTACTGAAGAGGGAGAAGGGAGAAAATGAGAGAGAAGAAAAACTTCGGACTGAAGATTTGGGTTTGGGAGGAGTTGCTAGGGATGAGGGGGGAATTGTTGGTGGGGATTTGGTTGAAGGGGACGACGGGGTGGAGGGTAGGGAGATGAGTGGAATGAGCGGAAGAAGTGGGACGTGCAAACATTGTAAGTCGATTGTTACGTCAGGCTCAACAGCTACAGATAGAAAGGATAATCTTCTTCCTTTGACGCCGTGTTTGAGAGCTGTGGATGGATCGGATGTGGAGGTTAGTCCTACGGATGAATTGGGTGGGTTTGGTGGGGAAGGTGGGAGTGGAAGTGTAGATGAGGAAGATGAGGGTGGCGGTATTAAGAATACTGGGGCAAGTGGGTTAGAGACCGGAGGAAAGAGCCACAAAGACAAAGACATCACTCCTACTTCTATCCCACTCCCAATATCGAGTACGACCTCAAGCATAAACACGATATCTGAAATACAATATACAGCTACTAGAAATCGTTCCTCTACTATTCCGCGCAAACAGATTGTTACTAATATAAGAGGTTGTCTTGAGTGGAAGACTGAGTATGGGGGATATGAGGGTATGGAATGTGGAGGGAAAGGAGAAGGAAGGGGAAATGTGGAAAGAGGGGAGAGATTGAGAAGTTTCGGGAGTGCGAAGAGTAAAGCTATTGGTGAGAGGAAGGAGGAGAGAAATGCGAGATTGGAGAGAGAGAGGATGGAAAGGAGTAGGAGGGATCTGTAAGTTTTCGTTCTTTCCTGTCTTCCCGCCTTTAAGGTTTCTTATTGTTTTTATCTAAAACTATCTCCCTTTTCATATCCTCCACACGTTCCACCCAGCTCATCCTCATCAAGATCACACAACTAACCACCTCCTTCCCACAGCCGCCACGAAAATCCCCTCTATTCCCATCCCGTCCAACCCAATACAATCTCGCAGGGAACACCACCCACCACAAATCCCCTCTACGCCAACACCTCCAGCCCATCAATCAACTCCTCAAACTCCAAATCTCGCGCTTTTCGCCACTCGTATACGGTACCTATTCATGGATTGAATCTTATGGGTAAAGGAGTTGAGGGGTCTACTGATGTGGAGGGTATATCTGGAGGCATGGAGAATATATGCACTGGAAATAGTGTAAGTGGTGTAAGTGGAATGGGAAGAGGTACTGCGAGGGATAGATATAGCGGGAATAGTAATACATCAGTTTCTGGTTCTGGATCGGGGGCGATGGGAATGGGATCGCGAAGGGGAAGTTTTCTGAGGAGAGCAAGTGTGAGTTTTAAGGGGTTGGGTGCGGGAATGGGGTTTATGAGGAGTTCGAGTGGAGGAGGTATTGCGGTGGGTGGAACCGGGGAGGGAATGCAAGTATTGGGTGTAAATTCTGAAAAAGTCGATTCGAATACTATACCTGCCGAGTTTCTGAGAGGTGTAGGTGGATATGCGGGTGATGGGATGGGTATATGTGTGGGGAGGGAGAAATCTGAGATGGGTATGTATGCTTATTTCCCCTTTTCTCGCTGTTTGTTTCTTTCTATCTTGGAATTTTGATTTTTGATTTGTATATAATAGTGGATATGGATATGGATATCATACTATAGCTAACAGTTAAACGGATAAAAATAAATAGACACAGAAAAAAGACATAGTTATCGCCATTCACTTATTTTACCGAAATTTGAATGGGAGGAGGAATCTGTGGGTGGGAAGGAGGTTTGAGTTGTTTGTATGGTTTGGTGGGGAGTGGGTTTTAGTGTGGATGTACGATGAATGGATGGATTATGGATGGATGAATGGATGGGGTTTGAAAAGGCTGTGCTGGCTATATATGTGAGCTGGATGGGATAATGGTGATAGATTGGTTGTGGTGAGAGATGGATGGATGGGTAATGGTATGGTGATGGATGATGGATGATTTTATTGGACATTCATGGATGTGCTGGATGTGCTGGATGTGGAGTGAAGAGGAGAAGATGCTTGAGATTACTTAGTAGTGGGTAGATATAGATGGGAGTGTGGTATTAAATTGAACTGGGAGTAGGGGTGGGTGTTATGGATACATGCTATGGATGGATATATGAACTGAAAGAAGGAATGGGATAAAAATGAAGGAATTAATGGATAAATGATAGAAATTCAGGAACTGATGATAATTAAGTGGTTATTTAGCTAGTTTAGTTAGTTAGTTACTAAGTAGTTAAATGGATTGAGAAAGGAAGTAGAAATAATAGAAAACTTGGAAACTAAAATAAGAAATGAAAAGTTGTCTTTATTGAGGTACTTTTTTCTTAGGTGTGGATTTTCGGGATTAATACTTCAAGAAGAATAGGAATATAAATGTGAAAATAATATTAAATAGAAATATATTTAACAAAGTGAAATTAAGAATAAAATTCTATCAAAATATCATTTTATATAATTATTATTTCTTTTATGTGAGTAGGAAATTAATATTAATAGATATGTTATTTTCAATAACAAATTTATCGCACTAATCTTATAAAATCTTCACCATGAATGGCATAATCACCTAAATAACCTAATACTGGGAATATAAAGGTAATAGACATATTCCGTACAATAACTTACTAGGTAACTTATACCTCTAGATACCAACATATACCAGTCCTGTAATTTATATAAATGGGATTCCTTTCATTATCTTATGCATAAGCCCCTCTTTCCATAAACATGAAAGAGCAAAACACTTTGTAGCTGGAAGGCGCACAAACAGTCATGTATGTAAGTTTAATCTAAACTAGAAGGTCTATACCTGATCGTGGTTCTAGACGGCGATAGCGAAGGCTCTTTCCTTTTCAAAAAGGTTTCATGATTGGCCATTCGGATGACTTCGAGTAGGCTGTCTTGTTTTGAATATTTGGTATGCAACGCGGTCCTTGTTATCATATATTTGATATTTCTTCATAGATGCTCAACGTTGCTTTAAATTCTTAATCTCCTCTACAACAAACTCCGAAACCACGTTCGAAACCATGTTCGAAACCACGTTTAAAACACTATTGAACCACGTCGAAAGTTACATGAACCTTTAAATAAGAGACAACAAAAAAAAAGCAACAATAGCTGTGGGTCGATCGATCAAATCTAATCATTGTCTTCCCTACCATGTACGAAAACTTCTCCAATATAACAAAAACCCGGAAAGATATGTACAAGAGTCCCAAAACACGACTCATAGCATCGAGGTTTACGGCAGAGGGAAACGGGGTTGAGGCGCCTGTCGTCAAGTTACACGTGGACATTGAGAACATGCCAACTGTGAGGCAGAAGATATGGACAGACAAAGTTATGGCTGGGAATACTTCAGTATCAGAATCTACACTTTTTAAGATGTACAAGCTGTTTCCGAATACATTTGCGTTGAAATGAGAAGAAGAGGAGGAGAAGGTCTGAAAGACATGATGATATTGATAGAACTCTGAGCGTGTAAATGGCGATATGGGCATTATGGAACACATTTGCCGACTGGCTCAAAGATTCTTCCAAAATATGCCTTTTACAGTTCAGCCTGGGGAACAAGCTTTATAAAGGAAACCCCAGACAGTCACTATAACTATTGAGATGAATCAATCAGCCAATTAATGTAGGACAGTAATGCACTAGTTATATGGCGACAAGATTAGGACTATGAAGTGAGTTTCTTCTAAACTCGATGGTTATATATAAATAAATCTCTACCGCACAATAAGAGTCTAATTCTTGAACTGTGAAAGAATTGGCTTTCTGATGATGAACATTTGATAACATAAAATATTTCAAAGTGGAATTATATAAAAAGCTGTGATTTGCTCAACTTTAAAGTAATGTAAGCGAACGTTCTTTCCCGTCACTCCCTAGGTCTTTCCATCTCTTCTCTCTCTTCCCACCTTTGACAATAAAGAAAATGCCAACTACTTCTCCTACACTTCTACCCGTTGAACATGATCATTCCACATATTTTGAAAGAATAATTACCATATCATACTTATGATAGCGAGCCCTAGTGAAACTTTTAATTCCTATATAATATAAGAGAAAGGAGCGAAAAATTCACAATTCTGCTTGAAAATTATCGAGGAGGTTTGAGTCTGGAAGTTCAGCGGGGACAAACAGCGTGATATTTTGGAGGGAGAAAAAAAGGGAGACTGTGTTATTCGTGGGAGGTCATCTTCCTCTCAACTCTACGATCAAAAGCGTTCCAAGGGTGCGAAGCCATACTCCTAGTCAGTCTCAAGTCCATTCTCCTCAAAAATAGCACACATCTCGCAGTGCCGAACCTCGGCCGGCTACTGAGATTCAGGAAAATCCTTTTAACTTTATCTGAGCTCTCGATACCCGAAAAGACAAACAACAAGCCCCATGACCTTCCACAAGGAACAATCCTTGTAAAGAGATAACGAAACAAAAGCAAGTACGGTTAAGATGCTTTCAAAAAAACCAGGATCAAAGCTTGCACGCTCAGTCAGCGCAGTAGAGTTTACTATCTACGCTACATGTCAACTAGCTCATATCGTGGCCAGAGACAATACTTATCTCGTACTAGGAGCACCAGAAGAACGTCGAGCTTTGTATATCCTCTCCAAAGACATTTGCCCAGTCTGCGATGGCAAGGAGGGCGAGTCTGCTCTTAGCGATCCGGAGAAAACGCTCCCTGCACGCCATCTCTTCGTTAAGGAGAAGATAAATGATTTGATAAAATCACTTGATGACATATCAAAGAATTCTCCCAATGATAATAAAAGGCTAGAATTTTTGGATGATATTTGTCATACGAGTCAGAAATAGCCCTCTTGAAAAGAATCATGGACGGGAAAAATGATGAAGACTATAGAGGAAGCAACCATTTGGCTTACCACTGCGAATTTTCCTTTGCCTATGACATGTACAGGAAGGACCGAGACAAGATTACAGACAATAAGTCTGATGCTAGATCAGAAAATGGTGACATATCCATTTCAAAAAGAATACCTCAGGAAAAAAAAGCAAACCATCATAGTGACACCAAATGGGCGAGGCAATGCGGTCTGTATATTGGGAGATGTTGGAAGAACGGAGAAATACTTGAAGGTATTGATAAAAGACCTGAATCTTACTTTGAATCCAAGCCAATCCGTGATATACCGGGTACCCTCATAGTTGAGCCAGGAAGAAGTTGGACAGGAATTAAGTTTAAGAAAAATCGTTGCAGCTTGGTTCAGAAGCAGTAGTTGAATTTTGTATGATTTTGCGGTTGGCATTTATAACAGAAAGCTTGCTGGATTATTGTACATGATGAGAAAGCTATGGAAGGTCTAGAGCTTCTAAGGGGGATGTATCCGAGCAAGACTTGATTTTTATCATGGTTCCCTATACTCGCATTTCTTCATTCTAGACTTCAAATTGAATGGAGAGCAGCCGGATCACACCCCAAGTTTCAATTAAGTCAAACGATGATATAGATAGATCATAGCGTATATATTATTCCATCCGAATTGTGCAACGAATAACTAGCTCTTGATACTTTGATTGTACCGAAAGTTGAAGCATTGAACGTCCAACTTTTTCTAGATGTGAGGTTCTTCTAAGCTGGCATGATAGGATTTGCTAAATAAGTTAGGGAAATCTCGATATGTAATTATTTCCTCATCACTTAGTATCTTTTCTGGTAATATAAGTCTGGTACCCTACTTCTGGACCACCCCTCTTTCGGACCACCTTTTTACACCAAAAATTACCATTTTCAATTATTAGTAATTCAACAATTAATGAATGAAATCAATTGAAAATTTAATTATAATATTTTCATATAGATATAAACAAATTCTGGGAATTTCAGATTTTTCACGATTTTATTAATCGAGATTTTGAAGATTGAAATTTCAATTTTCGATTTGTATAGGATTTATATATAAATTCGAAAAACACAAAAATTTGAAATAACTTTTCAACACAAATTATTAAAAATAAACTATGAATTTTTTTAAAATCTTTAAATCAAATGTAATATAATAAATCAAAATTTTGAATTTCAAATTATATAGAAAAACTTTTATTTATATTTCTAAATTTTACAGGGATTAAAAATTACACTATTTTGAATAAAGGGATTTTTGTAAATTATTTTTCACAATAAATTAATTTTTTTGATTAATTTTGATTCAAAAAGTTTAAAAAAATTTTTAGTATATTTTTAATAATTTTTGTTGAAAAGTTATTATAGATTTTAATAATTTTCCAAATTTGTATGTAAACCCTATACAAATCAAAAAGTTTGAGGTTATAAATCTCGGTGAGTTTAATTTCAAAAAACCTAAAATTTTCAGAATTGAATTATAGTTATATAATAAATCTTTGATCCAAATTTCATTGAATTTCATCAATTTATTGTAAAGTTATTAATAGGTGAAAATCATGATTTTTGGTGTAAAAAGGTGGTCCAAAAGAGGGGTGGTCCAAAAAGGGGGTACTAGACTTATGACTATTTAGTATGTCGGAGAGCAGCTCAGCATCGAAGTATTGTTGCTTAAACTTATTAGGTGCTCTAAGGGCAATTTCGCGTGGTGAAATTCCTTTTGTTTTCCCTTCATCGGAGCGTTATTGGGTATCATCTTTCGTCAGGTTCTTTTTAGGTATCCCCATATCAATTCCGCAAACCAATAACGTATCGCGATTGCCCACTGTAGTGCAGGTGATCGACTTAAAAGTAAACGACATCATACTCTTCAGACTAGAGAGTCATCTGAGCCTTATCTCTATTCAACTCAGTATATTTCCACCTCACAATACCTATGGAAATTCCAGACTACAGTGGTGAAATAAGAGATTTCTGACCAGACACATCTATTTGAAGCATTGAATTTATCGGTCTCTTTGGAATTATTCGAACTGTAAGCAAATATTGAAAATTCTACATCTAGTCTTTTAGTACGGAATATTAACACCCCATACAGTAAGCATATTCAGTAAACTCAATTAAACAGTTGTTTCCTAAGCTCATCAGTACATTCTCCTTGTATAGATGTTGAATCTAGGCTGTAGTAGTGGAGTGGGTCGCAACATCCTTTAAGCGAGCACAGGGGTTCTCAAAAGGGGTAACGATATTTCAAGAGAACTCATTCGAGAAAGCCATATCGTGCGAGTACGGTCAGATTCTAATGTTCTATTGCTTAGAATTAGGCTTGTTTCGAATAGCAAATATTGGATAAATGATGGTTTAGATTATATAATCGTAATTATACAGCGCACTATTGTTAATACCTAAATCATCATCATCCATTACAGTAAGTAAGTAAGTAGTATGGGATCAATAATAGCGGTTAGCTTAATAAATTCCTTTTTACAGCGATAAGTTGTAATCAAGACTCCTGACTTGAGCTGTAGAAGCCACTACATACACTTATTCTTGAGTTTAGAGATGACCCGTTTTATTTAAGGGTCGGATCAGGCAGGACTCCGGAAGGAAGGAATCGCATGCCTTCGCACGATTCAATGATCTAGACCTCAAAAGTCTTAAAACGGTTGGAGACCTTGAAATTTATCACATGAAGTATCTTAGTTATAATAGGAGCCGTGGTTCTTTTTCTTTGAACGAAAAGTACTGACTATGATTGGTCTAAACTTAACCATGAAAAGCTCTTGACTACTGAGAGTACATTAGTATGAATCAAAAAGAGAGCCGATGGGTGGTTACAAGAAGATATTGAAATGCAAAAGGCTGCGAATAGCATGGGTGATATGACTGTTAGCTACCAAGAAGGTTGAATCCTCCTGTGTTGAAATACTGGCTTAACAAAAATGTAGTCTATACACTCGGATAGAACGGCAGAATCAGAATCATAATCAGAATGAGATTGATGAGTTGTAACGAATAATGGTAGAGTTGATGCTTGATATAATGACAACTATGCAATTTACCAACGAATGTTATCCTCAAGAAATATATCACTCGACTATAGATCTAAAGCCCCGCACTAGCATACCAACTCCGAGCCTTCAATATTTAAAAAGACTAAAAATAAGCTACAGACCTTCAAGTATATGATGATAATCTACACAAAAGTTTTCCGTCAAATAAATATAACTTTTTAATAACATCACCTCACATTCCACAATAAATGGCGTGAGAACAGCGGAAGCTAAGCGAAGGAGGTTGAAGTCCCAGGTTAGGTAGAGGGAAATCTAGAGGTGACCGAGGGAAGCGAGTAGCTGTCGAGAATGTTAACATAGAGTAATATCAAGTAGAACTTTAGAATGTGTATCTAAGACGTCTATCTTATTATCCAATCAATGCCTTGGTTCTATTATATCTTAGACCTTTTCTACATCTCTTCCCATTTCATCATCTCACTCTTCTTCTCTATCTTTTTCCTTCTAAGTATATATTGTCTCACTATACCTACAACTAGATACCCATAAGACCTTAATAAAAGCAACATTTTCTTTCCTACATGAAACCTAGCTCTCTCTCAAGTCATAGATAATTAATTAATCCCGCAATACACACCTAAAAGGGCACTAATGCATAAAATTCCCATCAACCACAATCGACAAATTAAACATCCCAGCCTCAAAATTCTAGAAATATCTAGCTTCACTACCTACCTACCTAGATACCTAGATATCTCCCTATATATGACCTTTTCAACCGAGTGAATTAAAATAGGATAATAGTGAATACGAAACTCGCACCAAAAAAGTGACAAGTTAGCACATGATCTTTCAGATTCAAATCAAACCCAAACACAACTTCAACGTCGTTGACCTTTTCCTTCAACAATAAATTTTAAATTAATCACCATCAAATACCTACCCACACGAAATCAAGAAATGACATCGACAGGTTGAATGGAATAATAATAAACCTTCCTCCTCCATTCCTTCCTATCCTATCTCCATCTCCCATCCATTCCTTCCTACATCTTCCTCATCCTCACCCTCATCCTCCTCCTCAAATCACCATGCCACCAAAACCAACACGCTTCCCACCCCACCCACCTCACCCTCCCTATCCCCACGCAAAAAACCCACAATCTCCCACCCCTCACAGACTCCGATCTACAAACCGCCAAAAGCGAATTCCCAGAAGAACCCCTCGCATCGCGCGCTCTTGAAAAATACGCCCGGGAACACTGGATTCAAGGACGTTATTTCTGGAATAATGGGGTTCGATATATTTGTGGTTCTGGTATGTTTATTTTCTACTACGCTATGTATATGATTATGATTATGATTATGATTTTTTAGTGGACGTACTGTACTGTACTGTGTTAATTCTTTTCTCTTTGTGTTTGTGTTTATGCAGATATCGAGTACTCTACTGCTGTAATTCCTAGATATGAGAGGAAATACGGAGGAGAGAGTAATAAACGAACATATCATGTTGCGAGAGATATCCCGACGCTAGATACCATTGATCGACCAAAGAAGAAGGGAATTCGTGATGCGGTTAAGCATCGAAGTGAAGGTGGTTGGTTCTTACCTAGGGAACATCGTCATCATTTTTTGAATTTTCCTCAAGGTGTGTTGTGTTGATTTTTATCTATTCCCGTGAAATTATCTATTGGGTTTCTTGAGACCAGAAAGAGCATCAGATTGAATTGATTGATTCTCTAGCTAAGCAGTTAAGCTGCGAGTATATATTCAAAAATGAAGGAATAAGGTTAGGTATTCAGCCTTCGGAATTAAAGTGCTTTGAAATCAAAATATTGAAAGCAAACAAACAGTATACCAAAAACGAAAGAATGAATTAAAAGTTGAGTTTTGTTTGCTCCTTATATGCATCATGCAATATATATGCATATGCTGCCAAGATCCTAGGAGGTCAACATTATCTGATACTTACTAATACCTCGACTCTAGAAATCATTGATATGATTTTCCTTTGCGTGTTAACAGTCAAAAACCATACAATCACACCGGACGTCACAAAATCAAACTGGGTACGAGCATATAAATCTCACCACACCTATTCTCTAGATGGAGAAAAGAGTCTCAAATCCGAACGCAGCTTCAACACAATCATCACACAGACTCGGCAAGATCATCAAGGAAAATACTTTGAGCTTCGAAAAGTATATCGTCCCAGAATAGACGCAACATTATTACGAGTGTGCAAAAACTTCAATCACAATGGAACTTCAATGCTGTATTCGGAAAATATATTTCAGTTTGCAACTATGGATTGGAGTGAAACTGGTAGTCCTAGATATTGGTTTGACCCCAGGGAATATGACAGTAACGGGCGGTTTACGAGAAGCCACATTCGTTTTCTGGTTCATGGCTGGTTGTATGAAGTACCCACAGTGGCAAGAAACGGAAGATGGCCGTCTAGGGGCAGAGGGGCCGATAAGGTCCTAGTTGCAGAAGTCATTCGAATAATCGAAACTCTGGGAGTCCCGAAATTGGGGGATTGTGGACTCCCGTCATTTACCACGATCACTTTTACCGTTTTATTCATGCTATTGGGAAGGAAAAGGCCGGAATGCTCAAGACTTTACATTTCAGTGGCAGAGTGATACTACACGATTATTTGGAAGAAGAAAATAAATGTAAAGTTTTCTGCAACAAGGACCTCATCGATACCCTTCGATATTATATTCCAATTATCAACAAGTACTGCACGGGATTAACAAGACTGGTTATTGAAGTAGAGGAAGATCCTTTGGCAACAGATTTGACAGTCCTCGCTCTAGGTCTTAAGGGCTCGCTCGAAAGTTTGTTTCAAAGAAGTATTTTGTCCCTTCTTGAAGGACAACTTCGAAAGTTACAAACGGTGAAGGCTCTGGAGGTTTTTCAAATCTTCGAGGTTAAGGATGACATACCTGCAGAGTCCACGGCTACAAGTTCTAAATCCAAAAGACATATGAGAAGAGAGAAGCTCCATTTGGCAGAACCGGCGATTGCATGGTTTAAGGAGAGAGCGCAGGGATTAGAGAATGTCGAAAGAAACGGAGGATGTATGGATGAAATATGAGAGGTGCAGATATTGGATGATCAAGGAGATTTTTAAAATACGTTGTGGGGAAATGGCTCAAAGAATGATAAGATGGACTCTGAAAAGAGTGTTTTGTGGGATGGGCAACCTGTTATGACTGGATGAAATGAAGACATCAAAATGCAAGCATAGGTCAAATAAATGAGAATTAAATGAAACCATAAGATGTCATTATCGATGACGTGAACCTGTTTGTACATGTACATGTATACATCAGATCAATGATATCACTAATCTCATAATCATTGAAGATGTGAATGAAGTTCTTGTTCTGAATTAGCAGCAGCTTAAAGAGGATCGAAAAGTGGATCGATGGTGGTGCTCCACTCGTGATATCACGTGCGTTTAGAGATAGCGAGAGTTCGCGTGAATGGAAATGATTTCTTGCGACGGGTTGGAGTCGCTGCTGTATGGCGTGCGGTTTATTGTGATGGATAGATAGTAAGTACCCTTGTTGAATGTACGCGGCTAGCAGGATGAATTGATTGGTGTCGTGATGTGACTAGGTGGATCAACTAGCAGACTTTAAACGGTTGAATGTATCCGAAATTACAACAGCATCATCCAAAACCTTCATCACAAATATCCACAAATACCACCAACAAACGCAAAAACCAAAAATCTTCTTCACAACCCAGCCCAAGGCCAAATATGCAATGAAAAAAGTTTCAAAAAAAAAAAACTGGTCAGACATCCATCAACGCCCACCCCAATCCAACGACCGAAGCCAATCAAAAAGGGGTCGAGATCATCACCACTTTCTATACATCATTTCTTGTTACCAAAAAACAACATTACTCCTCTCTCCCCCTTCCCCCAAAAGAGAGAAAGAAAAAGAGAAATAAAACGAAAGCAAAAGGCTTCACTCTAGGACATTGAGGAACGACTCATCTTCCCAGTTGGAGTCTGTGGCTCTTGTAGAGAACACAGAAGAAGGACGTTTACTAAAGAAATGATTCTTTGAAGTATTGTCGATATTTTTTTTCCCTGAGGGTCTGGGGGATGGGGGGTTTTATACAGGTTTGGGTGTGGTCTGTGCTAGATTTTTTCGTAGGGGTTTTTAGGGCAAATGGTGCAAACTGCTTTTTTAGGGTGGAAAATTTGGTGAATGGTGGGTGGGTACAGTAGTCTTGTTTTGTGGTTGTACTTCGGAGATGAATTTTTTTGGTTTGGTTTGCTTGTGCGGGTTTTTGTGCTCCTTTGTATTATTTTTATGTTATTTTTCATGCTGAGGTGATTGTTGTTTATGTAATGTATTATTTATTAACGTGGTTTATCAGCATGTGCACCATATCAGCATGTGCACCACTTTTACCTCAATTATTATCTTTCCACTTCAATACGCGATTTATCAACAATCTATAATGTAATCGAATAATAAAGAAGCTCAAATACTCTTAGTTATCGAAGCTATTCGAAAAGATAAAAAATTAAGCATTCGGAAGGCTGCAAAGCTATATAATATATCGCATACAACACTTATCCGCAGAATGAATGGTTTAATCCCTCGTACGGAATTTCGACCAAAAAGCCATAATTTGATTGATTTGGAAGAGGAAGTACTTATTCAATATATACTCAATATAGATGAGAAAGGATTTAGTCCTCGAATAAGTGATATGGAAGATATGGCGAATTATATACTCGAAACGCAGGGTGTGAAGAAGGTTGGAAAGCTTTAGGCTCATCGCTTTGTGAAACGATATACAGAATTAAAGATATGTTTTAATTGCGTTTATGATTTTCAAAGAGCTCTTTGCGAAGATTCAGAGCTTATTGAAAGATGGTTTCGATTGATATCGAATATGCAGGCCAAATATAGTATTCTGGACTGCGATTTCTACAACTTCGATAAAACAGGTTTTATGATGGGACAAATATCATCATATATAGTAGTTACTAAAGCTGATCGATATGGAAGAAACAAAGCTATACAATCAGGCAATCGGGAATAGGCTACAGCGATTATTTGTGTTGATGAAGAAAGTCACAATATACCTCCGTTTTTGATAGTAAAAGACGAATACCACCTCTCAAATTGGTATACCGAAAACGATTTACTATACGATTGGCTTATTAAACCTACTATCAATGGATGGACAGATAATGAGACAGATCTTGAATAGATTAAGCACTTCAACAAACATACTGAAAGTAGGAAAGTGAGTAGATATCGAATACTAGTGCTTGATGGACATGAAAGTCATAAATCATCAGCATTCTAGGAATACTGCAAAGAACACAATATTATATTACTTAGTTTACCACCTCACTCTTCGCATTTAACTCAATTACTTGATATCGATTGTTTTGGTCCTTTAAAACATTTATATAATCGACAAATCGAGAACTTTATCAAGGTGTATATCACTCATATTACCAAAACCGAGTTCTTTCAAGCCTTTAAAGCTGTATATATCAAAGCAATATCTATATCAAATAGTAAAGCTGGGTTCCGCGAAGCTGGGCTAATCCCATTTAATCCGGAAATTGTACTTTCAAAGCTAGATATTCGAATAAGAACTCCATCAAATAGATCAATATCAGCCGATCCTGATATATAACAATCTCAAACACCTTACAATCCAATTGAAGCTTTCTCTCAATCTACTTTAGTGAAAAGTTGTATTGCTCAATATCAAGGGAGCTCACCTACTCCAATATTTGAAACAATTGCAGTTTTAGCTAAGGGTACAAAGCTCCTAGCTTATACAAATACGCTTTTAACTGCTGAGATTCATAATCTCTATAAAGCAAATAAAGCATTTAGTAAACATTGAAGAGTTAAAAAAGCTTTAATACGAAAAGGAGGAGCACTTTCAGTAGGGAATGGACATGATATATTAAAGCAAGAGAATGTAGATGATCAGATACGATATAACGAATATACAAATGATGATTCTTCAACAAGAAGGCAAGCTACTATACGACGATGTAGCAAATACGGTAGTACTTCACATAATGCACGAACTTGTCAATTAGATCCAGCATTAATTGATCCTTAGATTGTATATAATTTAATTATATTTTATAATGTTGTTGTAATTTTATTTTAATTGAAAGATAATAATTGAGGTAAAAGTGGTGCACATACTGATAAACCACGTTACTAGAAACTCGTGTCGATATTACTGCATCACATGAGGACGACATCTGAACGAGTAGAATGAGTACTATGAATTACCAGTTACCAATTCTTACCATAGATAGATAGTGCCGCGAGTAGATAATGTATATTTTTATTTCTTTCTATCGATATTTTTGTATGTAATATATATATTGTAATATTTATATAACATACTGGTCTATAAGATATATCAACTCATTGCCAAAGTTAATTACTAAACGAGGTCAAAAATAACAAGATGGAGTTATCTGTTTATTATCGATTGATTACCATTTATTTCTGTAGGGTCGAGAGAGGGATAATTTGAAGTTCCTAAATTATAATTAAACCTAATATTGAGAAGTTGAATGTTAAGTACTTGAGGTAAGAATAGTTATTCATAGGGGTATGGATATATGGATGGGGAAAGTGGTATTCCATAGGTATATCCTATACTATACTATACTATACTATGCAATACTATACTCAAAATCATCACATCACATTACAACACCTCAATTAAAATTCTAATATGCAGACATTTCAACCGGGGAATCCAGAAAGAGAACAAGTATCGTGGAATTGTAACCGGAAAGTTGAAAGATGGTGGTCAAATCCGAATTATAACATTGGAGATGACCATCCACCAGATCCGACCAAAATTGAGTCAAGGAAATCCAAACTAATATATGAAAAAGTATCAACCACCGCCAAATGAATTATTAAAGCCAAAAAACTGTATTGAAAATCGACATCCTGGTAACACTATTTGATCCCCTACATTGAAAGACTAAGATATGTATTAGACCTAAAAGTAAAAGCAAGAATCCTGTTGCTAACTCACAACATAAATTCGTATAAATGGAAAGCTTTGTCCTCTCATTGAATTTTTGATAGTGACTCGGTTGTTGATCGATTATGCAATCATGAAAAGGATAATTTTCCGTCAGTGAAGCTTTCGCGTAACTCTTCTCGATGTTGATCAATCCTTGTCTAGACCAGGCAAAGTACCATTTCGTAGATCCTCCTCAAGCCGCTGAATCTTGGCCTTGGTAACAATTCTCTTCAAACCATCGAAAGACGGCTCGTGATATAACGCGTAAGAAATTCCACCATCAAATTCCCGTACTCCGTCGAGAAGAAGGTCGAGATTCGAGTTTGGAAGCAGTGGCTCTTCCCAATGTCCAGGCATATTCACAGAGAACTTTCCATCCTCTATGAAAGTTTTGTCGACTTTTGAGATGCATCGACCTGCCCCAATGGAATCGCAACGTGGTAGGCCATTTTCACATAAAAAGTTTGGGTCGAGATTTGAGAATTCGGGCAGAGTCGTAGTAGTTATGTTGAGTGAAAGATTGTTGTGTTGACCTTCATGCATAATCTAATACTGTATGCTCTTGCAACAAAAACTTATATGTCCTCTGAACTTACTTTGTACGTTCGCGTCTTGACTGGTGACATATGGACTGAGATCAATCCCTGTGTCAACGACCATTTTTGACCATCGTTGAAAAACAGCAATAGTGATTTCAGTACTCCAACGGTAGGATTCGATGGCTGTTTCAACAGCGCGCATGTATATGTCAACGATATCGTGCCGACTAGAGTGCCATTTCTCACCGGTAATGACATGAGGTCTTCGGGATATTTGCTTTAAAACCTGAATGAGTTTGTACTCGCAAAGGATATCCCTAAAGAGGCAATGTCCAGAAAACCAATGATAGTTTAGAGAATCCAACCAATTGTCCAAGAGATGCATCAATAGGATATCTTGCCATTGAGTATATTCATTGTCCACCGCTGGATTCCCATCTTGAAATAACTCAGGAGTAAACCGGGGTACCAAAAAAGTCGACGAGCTCGATTTTCTTAGTATGCAGGATACTGAACACCGCCGTGTAGAAAAAATCCACTCTGATTGTGCACGGTTTAACCTGGTATATATATCGCTACACACTAATATCATCGCAAATATTGCGTTGGATGGCTCTTGGTCCATATGAGTGCCAAGGATCATAACCACCAATTTCGCACATCAAGATGAATGATTCCGATTGTTTCGCGAACAATGCATCATCTATAGGCAAGCTATTATACGTAAGTATAATACAGTTTCTGGGTATGCTATACTGAAAACCCACAATCGTCCCGTAGGTATACGTCAGCCCCACGAGCAGGAAGGATTTGGCAAAGCTTTGGATGTGACGCAGCTTTCTATAAAATAATAAGTAATTTCTGAGAAAGTCGCGGATTTTTTCGAACTCTCACGTGTAGAAGAGACATCCCATCTTCGTCCACATCATAAATAGATGCTTCGACACGATCAAGCAACCTTTTCACTGCTCCTGCGTCGCCTTTCCTACAGAGTATAAAAATCTCTGAACTATATGGTCGTCGTCGAATCACATCAAGCATGTAATTATCAAAAGTGTCTGTTGTCATTACTCTAAGACCTTTCCGGGAGATTGTGAATCCTACGAGGAACTCAACTATGTAAGTTCTCGTAGTTGTCAAGTTATCTGCATCATCCGAGGAATCGTCATCATCATATCGGTGAGTGGTAGAAGTGGTTCTGGAACCGAAAGTGCCAAGGAAGAAGTTCGTCCTGTATTGTTTGATAGACTTAGAAACGCTGTTCGTGTAGGTTTTCCTGTGTTCGGGGGAAACAGGGCAATTCTGCATGAGTTACAGTGAGGATTGATTTGTAATCTGATGGGATGAGCTTGTGCTGGTGATAGCTATCGAGGTGATCTTCGTGTCCAGGATATCGAGCTTGCTATTGACTTGATTATGGAAGATCTGTAACCTGACGAGTCAATCAAATGCCCGATTTACTAGCAAGGTCCTCCATTACTGATTTCTGCTCGCCTGCAGCAAGGTCATGATACTTTTTATGCTCTCCAGATTGTCCTTGAACTTTTCTATTTTGCTAGCTTTTAGAGTTACTTGAACTTTTCTCCATTGTGTACCGAGAGTGCTATTATTTCGGGATAGTTTCCGCGTCAATTCCGAAATAAAAATTGAAAGCTGATCAACATCTTCCTTTGCTAGATCCAAAGCCTCCTTAACCATATTTTGAAAATGGATAGGTACGTTACCGGCTTCATGTTCAACTCGAATCGCATGAAAAACGTTAGCCACAAGCCTCAGCTCTCTAGATAGTCGACTAATATCCGCAGGAGCACCTTGGATAGCCTCTAGAACGCAGCCGCTTTCCTTAGTGCATCCGCGAGCTGGACAGCCAAAGTTGCGATGTCGATGACACTTGCTGTGAAAACCGCAGGATCCATGCCGAAGTACGTTTCACTAGGAATGGTGGAATACACACCTGAAAGCAGTGAACGGTAGGTAAAATCGTGTTTTGTTTGCAGAGAAGGAATAAGTCGAGATAAATGTAAATTTGTAGTGATGTGCTGAGTTCAGCACGAGACCAGATAGGCCCCACGCTACCGCTGCACCAATCATCAGAGGGAGGCACTCCTGTAAGGTGAAGTCTGAAGCGTAGCCTTGTCACAATTTTACCGGGGCATACGTGGCGCAAACGCTCAATGGTGTGGGCAATTAAGCCTATTATATTACAGTAAAATGTATATCATCTGGTGCCTTTTAACTCTGCCTCGACTTCCTCTACAACAATCGCCCTGACCTCTTCCCAAGAAGTGCTGGGTACAACTCTGACTCGCTTTTCCTTGTCCTCCAAACCGACAAATTCCTTGGGGAGTACAGTTTCAAAACTAAAACTCTTTTCATCCTCTAATGCGAGATCAACGGCGTTTGCAAACTTAGCAGGATGTGCTGTTGCAAGGGAAATATGATATGCGTTTGGCGAACGGGAAATGGATCGTAGTGAAGCAGCTACACCGATGGCCGAATGTGGATCCAAAACATATGAACCATTAGTATAGAAATCCTTAATTGTGTCGATGGTTTGCTTGTCGCTGACTCTCTCGCTCTCGAAATCTCTGTTCGCAGCCTTGAGGATTTCGTCATGGACATTGAATCCACCCTGCACTTTCAATTGTTTGAGCCAGACTTCGACTTCCTGACCTGCTTGCTTTTTGTTCCATTCATCATCCATACCAGCGGCAGATGCGTATTCGTAGGCCAAAAACCATAGTAATCGCTCAAAGTTACTCGAAACGAGAATGTCCATGGCCGGGCTAAGGGTCTCCTTGACACCATCTTCATGTGCTTTTACTCCATCCTCAGCAAGACCACCTTCAGCTTCGACTCCATGAACAGCTTTTTTCTCGTAGTGTCCTGTCTTCCAGAAGCGGTATAGGATATCATTCTCGTTAGTTGCAATGACAAGCTTTTCAGCTGGTAGACCCATGCGCTTTGCGAAATATCCCGCCAGAATATCACCAAAGTTACCAGTAGGAACGATGAAACGAACTTTGTTTTCGGGTTTATATGCAGGCGACTTTTGGAGAGAGAAGTATGCATGGAAGTAATATGTGGTTTGTGCCAAGATTCTGGCCCAATTGATAGAATTGACAGCCCCTAGGTTCATCGTCTCATTGATCTGCGGATCCGCAAATAAGGCTTTGACGGTGTCCTGAGCACCATTAGATATGTCAAGTATAAAGAGATGTATGACTCACCTGGCAATCATCAAAAGTTCCTTCAACTGCCAAATTGTGTACATTTGCATCCAAGACTGTTGTCATTTGAGCCTCTTGTACAGGGCTTACTCTACCCTTTGGATGTAAAATGAAGACTGAAACATCCTTCTTGCCTCGCAAACCATAGATGGCAGCAGATCCAGTATCACCACTTGTAGCCCCAACCACTGTAAGATGATGTCTATCTTTTCCCTCCTTGCCTTTGTTCCGTCTAACGAGAAAATATTCGAAAAGATTTCCGAGTAACTGTAATGCGACATCCTTAAATGCAAACGTAGGGCCGTGAAACAATTCCAGAAGATATAAATTATCTTTCTCGTTGAGAGGAACAAGGGGTGTAGTTTCTGGGGCGCGAAATGTAGAGTAACTTCGATTTATGATATCTTTTAAGTCTGAGGGTGGTATTTCGGAACGAGAGATGTAAAGGGAAAGTATTTCGAATGCGAGATCAGAGAATGACAGGTCCTTCCATTTTGATTCCCAGTTCTCTGGTAGTGATGGGATTTGTTCAGGAATAAATAGTCCTCCATCGGCAGCGAGACCTTTTAGGACGACATCTTCGAAAGACAATCCGTAGTCGCCTCCTCTAGTAGATAAATACCTTTGTGGAGGAGTATGGTCAGTCATGATGGATAAGTTGTATGGAAAACGAATGTGAATAACTTCAATTGAGACAAATGTTGACTCAAATATGGATGACACGAATAAATTCTCAACATCACTCCGACCTCGGGGACAAATACCTGATGCACCCCGCCATTTAGTTTAGTTGTCCCTTTCACAACCCACTAAATTTATCTTCTAGTGGAAATCTTTCAATGTTTACGAGTAATCGATATCAACATAGAATTTCTTTTCCTAACCATAAATCAAAGACATTTTTTTATTGCCAAATTAAGGGATCTTCCATGACACAATCAAATTCCAATAATACGGTTCACGTTGATGGAAGAACCTCAACTCCAGCGCGTTACATTGCAGAACGATGATATGTTGTCGCCCAGCACTAGGACCCGGGGAGGGGCTACTTTCTCTTCATCAGCCTATTTATCAGGTAGGTTGAATATTGCGTGATTGATGCGTGTCCACAAGTAATATACTTGCCGTTCGAAATCCCCATTGCTTGAAATTCTTCTCATAGCACATTCCTTATCATCATGGCACAAAACATCTACGACCAAGGGGACTTCCTCAAAGCATATGCCCAACTTCCACGTTCCCTTCATGGCTTGGAAAAGGCTCCTGAATTTCAAGTACTTCGCTCTTGGATACCAGACCTTGAAGGATTGAATTTCCTAGATCTTGGATGCGGCATTGGTTGGATGTCTAGATGGGCGCGAGAAAATGGTTCCCAATTTGTTCAGGGTGTAGATGTGTCCAAGAATATGCTATCTCGAGCAAAAGAATACCCAGAAGACACTGCCATTAATTATTGCAAAGCCGACCTGGAAACTCCAGAGCTGCCTCCAAATACGTTTGACGTTGCTTATAGCTCTCTGGCTCTACACTACATCGAGAATCTACCAGCTCTCGTCGATTAAGTTTACAAATCAGTGAAGCCTGGAGGAACATTTATCTTTTCTGTCGAACATCCTATCTGGACTGCTCCACGAAACCCCGACTGGATCAAAGATGCGGAAGGTCATGAGGTCTGGCCATTAGATGGGTATTTATTTGAGGGCCCTCGGACGACAAACTGGTTGGCAGAAGGAGTAGTTAAACAGCACCGTTCGATTGCTACGTATATCATGATGCTTCTTGATGCTGGGTTCATTCTATCTGCAATTGATGAGTGGGGACCGACGCCAGAGCAGCTACAGGAATATCCAGACTGGGCTAGAGCAAGACATCGTCCTCCGTTTCTACTTGTAAAAGCTACAAAGCCGACCAATTAGGGTATTTAGCAGCACAATCTGGAGAAATGGTCGATAGTGTTTATGTGGATCTGTTGGAGTTGTAATGAGGGGCACCGTTCTAGGGCTGGGGTTACAGGGTCATTCACCTATGTAAGCACTAAGTAGCTGTCACACTCTAAGCTAATTCACCCTCGTTCAATCTTAAGATGCATACAGTACATAACATGATTTTTTACGACAATCTCCTGAGCTCAATCGACTTTTGCTCGCCGTCGCGATGTTCAATTCATTTCGCGCAGATTATCATGGCTGGTTAGAATTCAAAGAAAATGCCCTTCCTAGCAATATATTCGGCTACCTACTCGTCCAATACTTTCTACGATATTTCAAATGTGAACCCTTCGATACTGTTTGCTACGATGATCCTAAAGAGATCGCAAAATGCGGAACGCTTGGTCAACGAAGCTTTTTGAAAGAATCATTACAGATGAGAGATGGACCTAGACCTGAAATGGCGAAATGGGTACGGCAACCCTCCAAAATATAAGACTAGATACTAACATACCAACAGATAGTTCCGCATAGACAAGTTGACGAATTCGGAGGAAGAGATATGCATAAGCTCATCGACCAAACCGTTATCGAACTAGCTAGAAGATATCCCAACCACATAGCCCTCGCTACATCTGCCCTCGAAAAACATGGGGACGCTCTCTTAATAGCGGAGAAAGTTTCAACGCCTCATCTTCCAGCAAAGAAAACAAAACGAGAAATCGCACATGTTCATACAGAAGGAAAGAATGTGGATTATTCAATGCACGCAGTCCTCTCGCCCAAGGATTGCAAAGAAGTAATTGAGAAGGGATGGGGTGAAAAAATGACCTTGGCCGGCACATTGAAAATGCCTGCAGAGTATCTGATGATATATACTCCAAGATCAGAATCAGAATTGAAGGTCGTGAGAGATATCTTGGAGGCTGCGATTGGGTTTATGACGGGTGCGGCGAGACCTTTGGAAGAATGATGGCATATAATTTCCTAGTGGATAGGCTATTGGGTCGAGAAAGCCATATGCTCAATTTGATAAAGCCTAATTGCATAAATCTGGTTTATGTCTTTAAATTTGTGATGGTAAACTGAACTCGATTCAATCTGAACCATTCTCTACGATTTTGACTCTCACTATATCCATCAAGAGCAACCCGAGTGGGTAATTTAACCTTTCATCCAGTCAACTCATAAATTCTAAAGATGGGCAAAGGGATTTCACATGTGAGGCTCTCAAATACAAATATGTGTCAAGGATATCTATATATTGCTATTAAATCAACGCCGGATAATCAGATAAATGATAATAGCTATCTACCGAGTTCTTTTTACCTAGACTCACTATCAACCCAACCCATCCGATCCGATCCGATCCTTTCCATTTCTTTCCTTCCAGGCTCGCGCCATTCATATATGTACTGTGTGTTTCATTTCATTCAATCCCGTTCCGTTCCGATCCATCCTGTCCTATCCTTCCTTTTGGTTTCTCTTCAAGATTGAGTTGATCCATCCGACCGTTTAACCGTCATACCAATCATTCAACCATCCAATCATCCAACCAAGCCACGAACCAATGCACACGCTCGCCGTACAAAAGTGCAAATAAAGTACAAAAGAGAAAAAGAGATTACCCTATCCATCCATCCATCATCCATCCGTCATCCATCCATTCATCCATTCCTACAAACTTTTTAAATTCCAACCATCAAATAATCAATTGCCTAAACTGCAAAATCCCGAAACCCCGACACACACTCAATCAACCAACACCCCTCACATATCCAAAGGATAAGGATGATACTTCCCATCATTAGGAAACAGATCATCATTCACACTCCCCCCACTCCCCCCACTCAATCTCGACCCTCTCGTCCCCGCCGCCCCAACATTAACACTAACTGGTACTTCTCCCCTAACATAAGGCACCTCATCATGATCCCTCCTCCCATAACCACTTCCCATCATCATCCCCGGAAAAGCTTGCGGCGCACTAGTATATCCACCCGGCGAAGTTCCATAACTAACACTTGCCCTCCTAGTCCGTCCCGCATTCCCACTGCCCCCAATAGGACTAAGTGGTGTAAAGGGATTTGGTAGTTTAGAAGTTGAAGGAGTTCCCGAGTTACGTTTCTCGCGGGCATGTTCCTCATCTCGGTATCGAGAATTAGGACTCATGGGATTTACATCCCGTTCATCGTCGCGATAGTTTGGAGAAGGTGGTGCATCTCTATAACTAGTTCTTCGTTCCCTCGTCTGATGTTGCCCTCTAAGTCTTTCTTCTTCTCTCTTTCTCGCATCGGCATCCCGTTCTTTCTCCCTTCGTGTCATAGGTGGTGTATTTCTTTCCATCGTTGCAGGATTCCTATCACTTCTCTCTTTCTTCTCCGGTGTGATTTTAATATCAGTTCCTCGAATTCGGATACTATCACTATCTTTCCCTTCTCGTGCATCTTTGGCTCTACTCTTGTCCTTTTTTAATTCCTCAATCGTGCAGAGCAATTGTTCGCGTTCACGACGGAGTTCCCGTTTCTCGCGGTTACTTTCTGTAAGAGTCTCTTCGAGGTCGCGGTTCTTTAATTCGAGGGTTTTGACTCGGTCTTTGAGTGTATTGAGTGCTTCGTTCAAGGCTCGAACATTTTGTCTTTGCTCCGCGCGTTCGGCATCGGTGTAGAAGGATGTGGAGTTTACTTGTGCAGTAGCTGAATTGGAGGAGGATGAACCGACGCCTGAATCAGAGGGATGACGTTGGTGAGAGAAAGATGGTCGACGGGTAGAAGACGCAGGTTTGGATGATGTAGGTGGTGTAGGTGATGGACCACCGTGAACGGAAGATCCTTTGGTAGAAGATGTATAATGAACTTTCTTGACCGGTTTTGAAGACATCGTGAGATATGTTGTGTACTTAGGTACGATTATGTACCAGAGTAACGATTTGTGTAACGGCAATATATACTCCGAATCAGAACAATTGACTCGTACCAATCGTACGTTGTGTTTTCCGATCTGACGATCTCAGAATATGATGCGATGTGATGTGATGTGAGGGTTGGATAAATGAGAGCGGGCAGGAAAATAATTGGATAATAGATTTAAGTATCGACGCAGTGAGAACTAATCTATTCGCTTTTGTGGATATGAAGTATGAGTAAATAGATGAAGAATACCGATTCGACAATTAGTCTTCGCAGATAAAATAGATGATCAGAAATATTGATAGAGAAATCGTATCAAATAAACATAAGGCTGAAGAAGAAACCTTTTCATTCCTCACCGGATATTTAAGAGCTATATATATATTTATTTATATATACGTATAGGTAGGAGAAAAATTCCCCAAGCCATCTCCCTCCATCGCTATATCACCAGTACCATCGCCATAGCCATAGCCATAGCCATTATTTACCTACTTACCTACTTACCTACCTAGCTAACGAAAAACCGAAACACAAGAAGGATCAATAAACATATGACTCTTCTTTCCTCTCAAATTCCGATGTTTAGTTTATATCCTAGTATACCTACCTGCCTAGGTTTCAAAAGAGAGAAAGAAAAAATAAAAAATAAAATAGGTAGGTAGGTAGGTAGGTAGCTTTTCTCTCTAGGACTCGATTTTTGCTTCTTCCAATCATGTTGATCACTGCCTCAATTTATATACTGGGATGTTTTGAACATATAATACTAGACTAGGTAGACTAGACTAGGTATTTTACATTAACCTCCCTCACACCATGAAATATTCCTTTACTTTTCCGGCTTGTAGAACCATCAGGACTAGGACTATCTATCTTATTTTTCTCCGGGATGCATGCAAAAAGATCGCTTGCCAAATGATCTCACCGAGAAAATTATCCTAGTAGCCTTATCCCGTCGTGCATACTTTTGGGCTGATGTGGATAATGTAATGTGGTTTGTCCTGAATTTTTGTTTATTCCTTCCTTCCTGTAAGGTTGGTTACATGTATGAGTGAGTGATGTTTATTAAAATTTCTTACATTTTCTCATATCTATCTAACCTTAATTAAGTAAGCTAAATTAGAAAAATATTTAAATTTTCTCTTACTTCATCTGTCTATCTCATATAAATAGAATACATACATAGCATCTTGAAAGAAATTATTTTTCTAGCCCCCAAGATTTATCCTTACTCTAATAAGTAGGTAATGTAATATTTCAGAAATAGATAGGTAGGTATCTCATCCTCCTCTCATATCCGAAAAAGATTCGTAAACCATCAAATAATGATGACTCAATCTCAACCCCTTTCTTTGAATTTCTACCAGAAAACTTAAACTTCAGCTACCTTCTCACGGCTTCCTCACATGTACATTCCACCCATCCATCATCTAATTGGTGCACAAATCATCAACAAATAAAGCCCTTGTTCTTTCTTCCATCTGTTAAAAAGGGGCAGTGTTAGTTTTAGTTTTACATATGCAGTGTGTTTCTGTAGCCTTATCTACCTACTAGGTATATACATTAACCCTACATTCCCGAATTTGTCTTTCTCGGGATCTTTTGGTTTTCGGTCTCTATCAGCAGTATGTGTGTATGTATACGCCAGGGCAGATCACGATTAAGGATGCGTTGCTTATGGATAAAATGGATAATATCAACTACAACTAGGCTGTGCTTATTCTGTACGTGATTTTGATTTTGATGATTGTTAAGCAGTGAGTAGTGTTTCTAAGCAGATTTTATTGGTTGAGAAGATTGTTGTAGGCTGGAGAATGCCTAGTTTGTGAAGGGAGGTGGAGGCTATTGGCTAGGGATGGGAATTAAGATGTTATTTGTTGTGGCGACGCTACGGTGATTAGGTAACCTTAGTGCTAAAACGTATATGGGAGTTTCCGGGTTCCCATGGGAACCCGAAAACCCTAGCTAACTTAATCAACGGATCAAAAAGAAAGAAAGTTAGAATGATGACATGCGAATTAGAAAATCATATGCACGGTGGTCGGGTGCGGGGTTGACTGCATTGCATGAAGGGGCAAAAAATCTCGATTGAAAGACTAATGACCAGACAATGCATTATTATTATTTTCTTTGTACTCATATACATACACAAACGCACTCTAAACGAATTACTCGCCTCACTCCTTCCATATTTCCATCTTTCTCTCTCCCCTCCTCTCCTCAATCACCAATAACAATCTTCACCCCCGGTTACATGAAAACCCCCGCACATGTCACAATTAACCTATGACTCCTCGAGCTCCTGTGTAAAGCCAAGTAGGTTACAGATTACAAGTTACAGTCACAATACATGCATGTACAAAAGTCCCACCTGCCTATTCTTCACGTGTCAAAATTTTTTAAGCGTGGCTATGGAAAAAGAACTAAAAGAAACTGCCGAGATATTAGGTTACGGTTTTGACGTCAATCTTGCATTTTCGTTTATCATACACTCACTCACTGCATTAAGAATATTCTTATCGCTTTTGAAGAAATCGATAGAGAAATAATTATATCAATATGGATATTTGTTTGTTAGTCAGTTCATTCATTTTGTACTCAGCGGGTTAATAATGTTACATTTCCTAAGGAAATAAATTATCGTACATCTTAGTTTATAGTTTAAGATTTAAATTGAAATACAGAATCAAGATTCGAAAATTAGTTCTTCTGAATTTTCTTCATGTAAGTTGATATTACATATACGGAGTACGCTCAACCCACTTGATGGCATCGTACAATCCATATCCGAAACAAAAGAAGAGATAGATGGTTACCTAACTTTCTTCGAAAAAGTATGTGCTAGCAGAAACGAAGGTATGAGAAGTTACTGACTGACTGGGCTCACGTGAATGATTGCATGGATATTGATGGAGGTTCTGCCTTCGAATTCGGATATGTGCATACCTGCCTGCGGCGTTAGCAGATTGAGGTTAATCTAGTATGCATCTTTGCTTTAAATAAGTCAAAATTAAAGAAGAAGTCAGTATTACAAATGAAATATCTAGCTTCGCAACCTGTCTTGCTCACGGGCCCAGATTGTGTATGCATGCATGTGTATGAGTATTGAATATACAGGCGAATGACCAGAGATTATGGATTTCTGTCTCTTCTCTATCTGCTCTATCTGACATAGCCATCATTCTATTATTTGGGGAAGGGAACCAAAGTACGAGAAGAATCCAAGTAGGAGAAAATTATTAAAGTTAGATAATTATGCAACTATTTCATTATGTGACATTGGAACTATTTCATATTGAAATGAATTAAATTAAAGTAACTATAAACAGACTACAGTTAAACAGCTGAGATATGTGATAGATTGAAAGATTGAAAGATTGAAAATGCAGTGTGAAATTCATCCTGCTCGCTTTTTTTTAATATTTTCTATTCATGGTTAGCGTATGCTGTAGAGGGTAAACATTGGTGTGGGTGTGGTTTCTTATTCGTACATATTGATAGTTGTTAGAAGGTTAGATATCTCTCTTTTTTGTTGTTATATCCAAGTTTTTGATGAAGTGATATGAAACTAAAATCCTGCCCCTCTTCTCATTTTGTAAATCAATGATTCGTAGAAAATCGTCATCTGCTTGACTGCTGACTCTGAACCCATAGATCATGCAATCCCAATCCTCTCAAACCCCCTCAACATGAAATCCCCTCGCAACAAGCCACCTCCTCAAAAACCCCAACTTATTATCCTTTTCCGCCAACCACATATTCCTCTCCACAACCTTTGCATTCATAACTCTAACCAACTCCTGGAGTCTTTCCACCTCTTCAATCTTATCCTCCAACCTCTCTTTAAGTCCCCCTTCACTTAAAATTCCCCTCCCAGTCAACCCCCTCCTCATCATCCTAATCCTCTCTTCCGCCTTCTCCCCCCTAACCTCAGCTTTTTTCCTCTTCCCCTCCAACTTCTCTATCCTCTCCTCCAAAAATTGAATTTCCCTTCTCTTCTTTTCATTCTCCATCGTCACAACTTCCTTATCCGCATTCAATATCCTAATAATTTCTCTCAGTGCACTATTATCATTATTCAATTGCCAATTTCTTGTTTCCACAACAGATAATTCTGTTCTGAGTGATTCGGTAACGGCATTTAGTTCAGCGTTGCGTTCTTCAAGTTCGTTTGCTATTTCGCGGGAAGTGGTACGAGATTGAGAGGGGGAGCGACGCGAACGTGAGGTGGAACGACGGAGGTTGGAGTTTGAGCGAAAGATGATACGTTCGTGACCGTTACGGTCACGTTCGAAGTAGCCTCGAGAGCGGGGACGTTCGTAAGTCATTTTGATGTGGCTTTGTGTATGTGCTGATGAGGTTAAGAAGAAAATTGATGAAGGATAACTTTCGATGGAATGGGTTGGTTGGTTGGTTGAAGATGAAATATTTCAACGGTGATGTGATGGAGATATTCTTCACGGCATTTGTATTGTAAAATTAGGAGAATGATTGTTTGCTATATTGATATGGATAAATATGCAAGTGTGACCTGCAGCTCCAGAAGCACATATGTATGTAGAATCAGAATTTGACAATGCACTGCTGAAATTGTTCAATGAGAAGAGAGAAATCTAGATTATATGTATTGTTGCCTATATACGGAAGGCTTTACGTGTATAACCGCCTGGGCATGAGAAAATTGTAAAGTTTCTATGGTATGGCCCACGGATAGGTAAAGAAAGAGCCGTGCTAAACATTATGTGGCAGGTTGTAAATTTTTGGTCATAATCTTTATCGAAATTTGAAACCGAGAAGAAAATCAACAAGGCTATAGAAATAAATATTGCATTTCGAAATATCGAAGAACTTGTTGCTTCGATGGCCTTCCTTCCCATAGACTGCTAGGACTGGAGTAAAGAAACGTCTCGTCCTCTACTTGACTTCATTTCCCATTTCATCTATGCTTAAAAGAGCCAACGTATCGTACATGTGGCATGTCCAAGCCATTGAATGTCCCAGTCTAAGAGAAACTTCTCGACCAATTTTCAACGAAACATGCAAAAACAGAAGAAAGGAACAAGGTAAAGAAAAAAAGGTTTCACCTGCCTTGTCCTGCCTATTCTCTTTTCAAAATCCTTCCCATTCCATGCATATCCAAACAAGCCTTTCTTTCCCCATACAGCAACCCAACTCTAGTAGTACAAAGATCCCAAAGGTACAAGCCACTCAGCTGTTCATGGATAGATGGTTGGCTTAGAAGATTCTACCCTCCTTCAAATATGCGGGAACTAATGCACCTATCCTATGACCTTTACTCAAACAATAGTTGTCGGAGCATGACGTATCATGTTACGAGCTTCAATGATCAATTTGTGGAGTGGCTGTGCGAACCCCAAATGTAAGGCTGAGGCGTGGTGATTCCATGGAAATTTCAGATGACACTTGGGAAAATGTCTTGCAAAACAATTTGTGAGGAGAAACTTGGCTTTTCATTGATATTTGCTGATGTCAGATTTCTCAGAGCATAATTTCACATTCGGAACTTTCCAAACAAGCCATTTCATGCATATGAAGTCCTCAACACTTCAGCCACGATGGATTTCTCATCACAATATAGAGAAAGTATTCTGTGGCTTGCAAACATGGTTACAAATGCGGCGAAGTCATAGCAGGATCGGTCGCCCAGGATGGACGGCGTGGTCATCAGAAGAAACAGAAAGAAAGGAAAACCGTGGCTTGATGGAGGAAGATTTCTGCAAGGCAGATTTTGGGATAAGGCTGGGTGGTTATGACCTTCAGTTGCAATGATGAAGATAATTGAGGCACCATATGATGACGTTTGCTATGCGTGACATGAGATGTGAGACGCTGTGCTAAATAGAATATTTTTCTTTTGGCGTTTAGTTAGGGATACTGTTCCTAGTGTCGTTGCGTTGGGTACCAATCAACTCGGTCAGACTGCCCGGCTTGAATAAATTGCTTGATGTGAAGAAAGTTGGAGATCTCTTGCCCTAGAAGAAATCGGCGTTGAATAGATGAGGCTATGGGCCAACAGCCAAGTCAACTTGCTTGCTGCATAAGCCACACGTGATCGAAGAATAATTATGCACACATAAAAGTCCTTGCATACATTGCATAAATCCCTCAATGCATCGACAACGCAACGAAATCCAAACCGGATTCTTAAATCTTACATACATAATCCATACGGACTTGCTTTCATTTTTGTTCAAATTTCCAATTCAACATGCCACAATCTCCTCAGGTTCGTATAAAATTTGGCGGTCAAGCGGCTAATTATGCAAAACAAACGCTGAGTATCGGGTGAGATGCAACGCTATGCCATGTCATGCAGGTTATCAAGGACTTTGCCGTATTGTCCTATCGTCGTCTTCTGCATTGCCATTCTTTAGTTGGGTTGGATCTAGCTATAATCAGTCATTTTTTAGACTGGAGAATGCTGATGTAGATCATGAGTTCTTCTTCAACGTACTGCATGCACTTCGCCTTGAGGAGATGTCAGGAATGTTTAGATGATGCCATATTAGTTGGTAGAAATCCTGCATTGATAGCGGTGGATGAAGCTAGGGTATCGTATGAAGGTGGAAATGTGATTGTCATCCATAAAAGAGGGGTCAATTGTATAGTTCTCGTTTAATCCAGTCATATGTGTATGTTTGCCAATGATAATATCGATTGGATAGGGTGCAGTGAAAGGATTGAGTTGATCCGTGAATTCGTGAAAAGTGTTGAAGTCTTAATAAAGCAAAGGCATCCAAATTATGGATGAATATCCTGTGAAACTATCTATTCTTTAGTACATAAATCAAAAAATCATAATCAAATATCTACCTCTAAGTATGAAACTTCTATAACATTCTTAATAGTCCAATCCCAGTCTAAATGGGAGTTTCTGCATCTGCTGCAAAACCACCGTTCAGCCACTACTGATTGATTGATTGATTGATTAAATTAACGTCTACACTGAGTCTATGACTATCTAAGACGGCTAGGAGCTTTGTAGGCTTCTAACAATAGTAAATGGAGGGTGGCTGGCCTTATTCGACCGTAGCTAATATAGGTTGGGGAGATTGAAAGCCTCAATCTTCTAATGTTTGAATGGGGGAAGTGAAAACTAATACTAGGGAACCAAGCCCGCCTCAGCCACTACTGACTAGCTTGGTATAATGATGAATCAACATAAATCCAACCATATACATAGTGAATCTCAAACGTTCCCAAGCATGTATAGCTTCCACATGTGAGCTAAGATAGCTATCATGCCAGCATTGCTCCATTCCAGCAAGCACTTCACTTTATTTCCCCACTTAATTCCCTCCTAACCCGTCTGCCCACGACTTCTTGACAAAACCCCAATAAACCTCCTCACCCCCTTGCCCTCTAAACATCTGCGCATGCTTCCCACCAACCATCTTAACCCTCTCTACTCTATAGCCCTTCTGTTTCCCAATTTCCCCATGCTCCTCTACATCAGTGTACTCAATCACATCATCCTCTTCACTATAAATATATCCCCTCGTCGCTCTCTTACTTACCAATCTCTCATCATTCAACCCCTCCAAAGGCCCTCTCACTAAATCTCTCCAAACCCAATGCGGACAACAATGCACAATGAAGTAAAGTATCGACGCAGTTAGGACAGCCAGGATCGCTAGGGGTATATATAACAACCATGGAAGTTTTGCTCCAGGCACGTGGAGAAGAGCGTGTAAATCTCGCTTAAACCATGGGAGGGAAGGACAGGAGTCATAGATTATGGTGGATATAGGAAGCGGTTTGCCCTTTAAGGAGTAATACAACCCCGTAACTCCATAGAGACGTTTCCCGCCACCGTTACTGATACAGTGGGCTAGTAGTCTCTCACTTCCGTCGGGGGATCCGGAAAATAGGGCATCGATAGCGGGAGCGACATCTTTGCGTCGGCGAGCTTCGGATTGAAGGAGGAACTGTGAGGTTTTCATGGTGCAGAGAACGATACGGGAAGAAGGAAAGAGATTGGTGTAGTAGGTGGTATAGTAGGAGATGTGTTTCGGGGCGGCATTGTTCCAGCTGCAAAGCAAAATAGTGGTCGGATGACCTGGCAGTGGTGTGGTGCTAGCTGTGGTGCTAGGCTCGTAGAGATAGACGCAAGGTGATAGTTTGGTAAAGGCTGAAAGGGGTTTTGGTTTTGTTTGAGCCATCTTGACTTGCACTTGCTATTGCTTTGACTTATTGGTAAGATTACAATTGAAGGTACAGAGAGAAAAGAGAAAATAGAAGAAACCCGGAGGGGTGATTTTTTACTTAGAATTTATATCATCCCGTGAATCTGCCGACTGGTCAATCTAGCTAAAATGGCTGCTGAAGAGACCCTGATCAAGATTGTTCATTGGGTGTTTCGAAAGAGTGCTCATTTCGAACAATCCCGGATTCGTTGGGCGGCGGATTTGTCCCACTTTGGCTACACTTCCGCCGGCTTGAAAGCGGGTCTTTCGTATCATGCCGAGGTCCGTGATTTTGGTTGAGGAAGAATGGTTCTAATTACTCATCCTCGGTCTGCCCTCATCAACATCGCGGACAATAGAAGGACAAACATCACGCCCTCATTTGATTTGTCAAAATGAAGCATGAGGTTAACCCCGGTTAGTAGGTTATTGCGCAGATAGTAATGGTCACATACTTGTGGATGTAAAGCAACAAGTATACGAGGTTCTTCTAAATTGATGTAGACATCAAGTGATGTTGAGTTGGATTCAATGAATCAATTTTTGTAATGGCTAAAGAGGATGAATAGAGCTCAAGTAAGCGCTTACATAATGTGAATGGCTCAATATTATTGGTGCTTGGCATTCGACACACCTTATATACCGTCCTTTGGGGAACATAATAGGGGCAGATGGATAGTCGACGCAGGATAATAAACACTGATTTCCATCCTTTCCCGGTTTTCATTTATGTATTATAGCTTTTGTCTCTTGCAAAATGGCTTCGGAGGTCTGGATTCTTGTATGGTAGTCCAATTACCAGTCTATCATGTAAACGCAGTATTCCTGGTCCAATTTGATCTGAGGCGACATGATGTATCTTTTGGGCTCGAGGCAATCGCCATACACAAACTTTGACGGTACTATCTAAAGTGAAGAAGTATAGCAGAGCCCCGGATGTGAATAATGAACAATCAGCATTGGGGAGCCATGGAGGATCACAATGTCAAAAATATACCACTCTCGGTAACCCTGAGAGACACATTCATAATAGGGTGTCTGCTCTAGTAAAATTTCCCTTCAGTTAGGCTTTAACGCCACTCACACCAACTGGAAAAGATAGCTTTAGTTAGATACTAATATATTTATGCTAGTTGGGATACATTTGTTAACTCATAAAGTTGAGTATGAAAAAATCTAGATACACAAAAACCTTAAGAATCAATTCACTACGAGACCTCCCTGTAGCCACCACAATATTTCCACTCTCCCCGGCATAAATAATGCCCTTCGTGCTTCCAAATCGGTCAAGGAATTTATAGCAATGTCTGGTAATAACCATGGGTGACGTTGCGCATCAGCAGCTTAGACAAAGTTCGAAACACCGCAGAAAAATAGCCTAAAAATAGCTATATATAAGAAATCTCCCCGTCATCTTGCGAATAGTAACTTATTAGCCATTAAGGACTTATTGACAATAAAGACTTTGCCGAAAAGACGATATAGTATCGAAAAGTGATAGCAATCATTATCCCTCATGTCTCACACACAGCTTCACCAATTGACCTTTCAAACCCGAATTTATTGCCTCAATACTCTTGGCTGTAATGATGGCGATCGCGATACACCAGGGCATAGTTGCCGTAGTGTGAATTTGATTGCAATTTATTTGCAGTTACCACTTCTTAATATCACAATCCTTTTATACTTGTAGAAGAAGATTCCAGCCCATTTTACCCAGCCCAACCCTCTCCGTATGGAACCAGATAAATTCACCACTCACCACTGCTTTTCCGCCCCGCACTCGCGTATCCCACACACCCGCTTCACATATATAAATATCCATGATATACCGTATCAAAACATTAAACAAATCCAATAATGCGACGGAGAGGAAAGTCGTAGTTGATGAGTATCGAAAAATCACCTACACCAAGTAAGCATTATAGAATCGTAAAATCAGTTGATTCGCCGCGCACAAAAAGCAGGAAGAGTACCTGGAATCTCGTACAGAATGGTGTCCAGAATGATGTCAGGTTTTAGACGACAGCACAGAAGAATATGGACAGCAATTATACGGGCGAACAATAACACATTTCAGTATTCAGACGATACCTTTTATCATCTAGTCCCTCTACAACAATCTACACTCCTGTTAGTCATGCAAGCACCCATCTTCGCGCAGTTCCAACGATACCATTTTCATTACACTATCCACTTATTAAGCATGGCCTGTTTTCTGTTAAATTTACCACATCCTAGAGGGAAGTTGAGGACTATTATATATACGAAAGCCAAGACGGTTGTTTATATATCACCAGACCCGGAGACGAGTAGAAAGTGTGAGGGTGAATAGTGTATGTCGTGAGGAAATGCATAAGATAGGAGGTACTGGATTCGAGATACCTAGAACTCTGCCTACTTTTAAACAAATGCCTGATTGAGGGAGAACAGTTCAAGGAAGCACAATCACCCACATATGAAGGCCCAACATTCTTAGAGAACTTGCCGGTAAAGCATAAGACTTCCACATATCATCCACATATCATCCACATATCATCCACATAAATATATGAGAGAAAGTTAAAATTGTAATTATCTCAAGGACCTGCTACGTAACCCTGATTTAAACAGGACATCAACACCTTGCAGTCGCTCAAGCGCATTATGGGTCAAATGATACCGCCTATGAAGGGACTGATACTTCCTTATCTTCTCCTTACATATGAATTTTGGCTCATACTTGCAATCATGCTCCTTCTCCACATACTTCTTCGCCTTTACGCTTGTGCCAAAAATTGGACAATTTGGGAATGGGCGCATTAGCTATCTCTTATTGACTGTCCTTGGGCTTGTGTAGTCGTTGGAAAGGCATTTGAAGGCTATCCTAGACATCGCAATGAATTCCCATATTTCCGAGAATGTCCTATGTGTCTCCCTTGGCTGGTGAGTTGCCCAAAATCTGCTTTCGAATGAAATGTTGAAATGTCTTTCGCGATCACTATCTCTTCACTTTGGAGCTGGTCCTGTGGGGGCAACAGCAATTGGAGAAGGCTTTGGGGAATCCGCAGCCGGAGCATCTGCGCGACCTCTCCCACCACCGTTTCTACCACCCCTCCTGCCTATAGCTCCACCTCTACCACCACGAGAAGCCGGACTAGCAGGTGGAGGAGCAGGAGCTCTAGGAGCTGGGCCAGCACGTGGTAATTGATTTCCCTTTCGTTGCATAACGTGAACAGTTCCCTGTGCGACGGAAACGGGGTTTGCAGCCATTGCTTTCTTTAGACCTTCATGATCTTCAAAATCTGCATATGCGAAGCCTTTCTTTTTATCTATCTCAACCATGGAAACTTTACCAAATTTTTCCAATGCTTCCTTTAACAATAATTCAGTTACCCCTTGAGATGGGTTGGCATGTTTTATGAAAGCTTGTCGGGCACCTTTAGGTGGAACATCCACTTGAGCCTTTGATCCTCGATTAGGAGTGGCTTGTTGAGGTTGCACCGCGGCTGGAGCTGGAGCTGCAGGGGGATTGACTTTCGGAGGCGCTTTCGGAGGCGCTTTCGGTGGAGCTTGAGGTGTAGATGAAGATTGAGAAGTCGCGGTACTTGGTTGTTGTTCAGGTCGTTGTTGAGTGGTGAACTTTCGTAGTAGGACCATTGGTGTAGTTGGGGCCGAAGCAGTGGTTGTCGGCCCCTTGGTAGCAGAAGATTCAGTAGTATTCTTTTGGTTACCTCTTCTAGATCTTCGGCTACCTGATTGAGCACTAGGCTGGGCTGGAGGTACTTTGGGACCAGTGGGTGTTGTAGGAGTAGATGGAGAAGATGCGGTATTACTAGGAGTAGACGTGGACTTTTCAGAAGCCTCAGCTTTTACCGCACTAGCTGTATCACGTTTGATACGGCGGTGAGCCTGGGAGGGACTAAGTCCGAGATCACGGTGTAGCATGCGAACATGAGCAGCAACAACGGCTTGCCTTTCATTAGCAGGAATTTTAGAAGTATCAAGCTTGGGTACGTTCTTCTCGGTACTTGTTGAAGTAGCCGCAGAGGAGGACGTTGCAGCTACTTTTTTGGCAGCTTCTCTGTTCAAAATCCTGACAGCCTCTTGCGTGGCCGCGACTTTGTCGGTCTTAGGATCTTTGTTGGACTTTCTACTATCATCTGTCGAACCTGATCCTTCCTTCGCTTTGGACTTCGGAGTTTCTTGTTTCTTCGCTGCCTTTGCTGCCGATTCCTTCGTCTTGTTGGCCTTCTTGTCCTTCAAGAATTGAACCAATGGTGTCACAGTAACTTTCTCGGGCTTTCCTGTTGGAGGATCTTCGCCATCTGCGCCGATTTCTTTTGTAGTAACTGGATTAGCCAATCCTTCCAAAAATGCCATGAATTCTGGATCCTGATCGATTGTTCCTGCCCGAGCATCTGTACGACGTTTAAGACCTGCAGGGACTCTACTGTAAGGCGCAAATTCAACGGAGGGTGGTCCAATGAGACACGAATCTGTATATGTATTCTTTGCATCTTCAAAACTGGATTTTCGCACGACTTCTGAAAATGGTAAGAGGTGATCACCACTTGTTAAGTGTAAATATGCTCGAGAAGGTCGGGATGGCTTGGAAGGACTGTTTTGATCTGTAAGCCCTGCAGGCACATACTTTGCGAAAGTACATACTCTTTAGAATCTTTCCCCAATTTGTATTGAAACCAATCAACTTTTCCTTGCCCTACTTTCCATTCATCACCAAGAACAGAAAAGAACTCCACCTCCGTCAATCCTGGAGCTAGTCTACGGACGATAAGCTTCAACTTGGAACTTGCTGGCTTGCTAGCAGTTTGCTTGGAAGTACTACCCGATGTCTGTGTAGCTGTAACGGAGAGAACACCGTTTGTTTGATTGCGAGATCCTGCGGTAGTAGCCATCTTGAATGTCAGCTCTGAAAATCAATGGACTTGAGGTCGACTTTCTCCTAAGTATTGCGCCAAATGTCTACCAAACTGGGTAATCAATATCCACGCTCCTCAAATTGGGAGAGCTTGCGAGTTATTAACGATCACATAGATATAGAAAGAATACGACAAAGATTTATAGAGGAATCATCCACCGTGCTATTGTTTTGTTTGTGTAAGTAAGAAACCGCTTTATTTTATGTGATTGTTGATTGATGATGATAGGAATTAAGGTCAGACGTGGGGCATTCACCAAAGTCCACTGGGTCGGGATATCTAAACACCGAGAATACGGTGACTTTTCACACAATTTCTACCATGATCTTCGGTTAATACTGCGATATCTGGAATAGTGTGGTATTATTCAAAGTACAGTCTTAGGTGAAGCAGTTGATGTGCGTTCTATGAGGAGGATTACGAATAATCACTCTCACGCTTACCACAATTCCGAAGCAGAATACGACTGCTCTGAAGAGCATCCAACAGGCCGATTGCGAAAACCGCAGAATCACAGTTGTTGAAAAGCCATCAGATTCAACAAAGTGTACCTGCAGCCTCGAGACCATTTAGAAGACTAGGAAGAACTTAAAGAGGATTTAGAAGACCCTTAGTCCTTCAAAGCCGAGAAACTTCACGCCACGATACAGTATCTTTCGTTTAAGGAAGAAAAAAGGATAAAGTCATCGCCCTCGCCCTTATCACAATACTCAAAATGAGTTCCACAGTACCCCGCCCTGGCGCCGCGAAACTAGGACCTCGTTCTGGTCTTGAGGAATGGTTGGCAGAGGCAAAGCAATGCCATTATTTACCAGAATGGGCAATGAAACAGCTTTGTGAAATGGTAAAGGAGTGTTTAATGGAAGGTAATGTTTTTGAATCCCCCGCTGATGTTATATCGTACTGATTCTTCCTTCGACAGAGTCAAATATACAACCTGTCGCAACACCCGTCACTATATGTGGTGATATTCATGGTCAATTTTACGATTTACTCGAGCTTTTCCGTATCGCTGGTGGTATGCCAGGAGAGACAAATGTTCAAGCCCCCACCACTGTTATTAACACAGATGCGCTCGAACCGCCTACGCAAATTACAGATCCAAAATTGAAGAAGAAGATAAGAAGCAGTGATAGTGGTATGGAGAGCGCAAGTGGAGGAGATGATGATGACGATGATGAACCTCGAGGACGTCCACGTACTGCAGGAGGATCAAATCGTAGTACAAGCTCTGGAGCTGACTCTGGTATCAATATCAACAACAATCAAGTCTCTGGAAATGGGAACCAAAATTTTATCTTCCTAGGTGATTTTGTCGACAGAGGGTATTTTAGTTTGGAAACTTTCACTTTATTGATGTGCTTGAAAGCTACGTAAGTAAAATCTTACGTTCTGTGAGTCCCGTTGCTAATAGTCCTAGATATCCTGATAAAATTACTCTCGTCCGTGGAAACCATGAATCTCGTCAAATCACACAAGTATATGGTTTTTACGAAGAATGTCAACAAAAATACGGAAATGCCTCAGTTTGGAAATCTTGCTGTCAAGTTTTTGATTTCCTTGTCCTTGCAGCCGTAGTTGATGGAGAGGTCCTTTGCGTTCATGGTGGTTTGAGTCCAGAAATTAGAACTGTCGATCAAATCAGAGTTGTTGCACGTGCACAAGAAATTCCCCATGAGGGAGCTTTTTGTGATTTGGTTTGGAGTGATCCCGAGGATGTTGATACTTGGGCTGTTTCTCCTCGTGGAGCTGGATGGCTGTTTGGAGATAAAGTTGCTAATGAGTTTAATCATGTTAATGGTCTTAAACTTATTGCTCGCGCCCATCAACTTGTTAACGAGGGATATAAGGTATGTTAATTTATTGCCCTGGCTGAATTTTCTAACAATTTATAGTATCATTTTGCACAAAAGTCTGTTGTTACTGTCTGGTCAGCTCCCAACTACTGTTATCGATGTGGCAATGTCGCTTCAATTATGAACGTTGGCGAAGATCTTAATCCTAAATTTAGTATTTTCAGCGCAGTACCAGAGGATCAACGTGCAGTTCCAGCTGGTAGAAGAGGTGCTGGTGATTACTTCCTTTAATTATACCACACATACGTTCTTTACTGTTGATACATTCTCCATATTTCAAGAGATGTATACTGGATATCTACCTAGGCGTTTGATTTTAAAGGTCGGCATTTTCGAAAGGCGTCTGTTTGGTAAATTACCCCTGTACAACAATAGTTGAATCTGGTTCTGTCTTTTTAATTTAAATCGAGGTGATATTTGGCTTGGTTGGGCTGGATCTGGCTACATCAGATGGGAATGGTGTGAAATGAAAGGTATTTATGACTCTTAGATCTTATGAGTGATGAGAGATGGATTAAGATATACATGGCATGGTATACGAAAGAGCAGTATAAAAAGATATGATGTGGAATTTTAGTCGTTGCATTTTGATGATATGATGATTTCTACGGGTGTGAACTTGATGATATCCATGATTTTATATAATATGCCGAATACAAGGCTTGCAGATGACTAAATGATATGCTGAAGCTTGAAGAGGTATTGACCTCCAATTAAGAATCGAGAAAATCCGGGGAAATGGATTGGTTGCATTATTATTTGGTAGGTATCCTAGTCTTACTCTTTACCCCGCTCAATTCCATATGCTTGACGTTTGATTTGTAGCTTATTTTGTGACTCGATTGATTGATTGATGAATGACTCTTTTATATTATGTTTTCTTGCATTCTTCTCTCAATAGCTTTGTAATCTTAGTAGGGCTATATTATCTTGTTGAGAAATTGATTTTGAAATTCTTTGTCTCTCTGTTGGTTTTTGGATTTATTTTTCTGGGTGATAGTTATATCATCGGAATTCTTTTGGCGATATTTATATCTATATCCATCTATACATATTCATCTCCTCCTTGATATCGATCTGCTATCTACTATCTACTATCCTCAAACACGGTATACCATCTCTCTATCTACATATCTCTCTACCAACCCCCAAAATCAACAGATCAACCAAAAAAGAAAAGAAAATAAAAATGGTTCAATATTTCCCCTCCATCAACCCAGAATTCGCGGATTGGGCAATAGCTCAACCGGTTTTTTTTACGGCTTCCGCACCGAGACTGGGGAGACATGTTAATGTTAGTCCGAAAGGGTTGTTGTGAGTTTTCTCCTTCCATGAGGGTTTTATTTTCGGGGGAGTTTTTCAAGTCTGGAGGGAGAGGAGGATAATGGGTGTTTGTGGAAGTGGAAAGGCAGTTTTGGGGGAATGAGGAGGAGAGCGCAGGGCGGAAGCGGAGGGGTGGAAGGAGGAGAAGAAGAAATGTTTATTTATTTATTTATTCATTTATTAATGATGTGATGAGTTTAGGGAAGCGACATTTACGATTTTGGGACCGAATAGTTGTGCTTAGTGAGTTTTTTGTTTTTTTTTGTTTTTTTTGGTGGTTGTCTTTTTGATTATACTAGTATATTAGATGGGTTTGTTTGGATCAGAGTAGGAAGTTTTGGGAAAGATGTTTCGGGTTTGTGGTGGGAGGATGTGTGATTCTAGATGTTGGATTCTGATGATATGTGGGATGGTTGTGATTTTGTCTGAGGCTTGGGATTTATATTACAGTGCTTTACAATGTTCTCGCGCGCGTTGCTTCTACTTCTATTTTATAGACGTGATGATTTATGGAATGATAGTTCTGACACTTCTTCAGTATTGATGCAACGGGTTCTGGTATCGAGACAATAAGTCATATTTATGGTTCGTTATTCATTTCTCTTCCTCTCTCCGTCCTCTCTTTTCTATAATGACAAACCTACCTACACCACTACACTCCTCCTCCATCTTCTTCTTTTCATTTAACTTCTCCTCGTCTACCCTCTCCTCGTCTACCCTCTCCTCGTCCACCCTCTCCTCGTCTACCCTCTCCATCCTCACTAACACCATCTCAAGAAAATGGACGCGTAACAATAATGTTCTGTTCATTCACCTCCACTCCTCGCATCATGCGTTTCTTTTGCACAGGTCATGTAATTGAATGGAATACACCTCAATTCTCCTCTCTTCTATCCAAGATGGGAAAGACAAAAGTAGATGGTGCTAGAGCTATTATTTTATTAGATGTGTGGAAGGTATGTTATCTTTCCTCCGGCAAACTCGTGAAATATCGCAACAATTCCATCATGCCATTTGTTCTTGACTTCAAAAACAACTGGATTAGCAGAAAAAACGAGAAGAAGAAAAAAAGAGAATCATAGCAATTAATTAACCAAACTCCCTCCCCTACAGGTTCAAACATCCTGCGGCTACGGCGTCCCTATCCTCACACCCCTCAGCACACAAATAGAAAATCCCTCGCAAGGACCCTGGACCAACCGTCAAACCCTGGGCCATTGGGCTAGTCAAAAAGTAGCGAAGTCGGAAATGCAAGATTATCAAGTTCTTAATAATAGTTATTCACTCGATGCACTTCCGGGGTTGAAAAGTGCGAGGAATCAGAGGTTTAGGGGGAATGTGGTGAGGGTGAGAGGTGATGAGGTGGTGTTTTGGGGGAAGGGGTTTGTGAGGGGGGAGTGGAGGGGTTTGGTGGTGGGATTATTGATGGGTTTTTTGGTGGGGGTTTGGATGTGTGGTATTCTGGGGGAGGGTTTGGGAGGTGTAGTTAGTAGGATTGGAGAGGTTAGAGATATGATGGGGAATTTGACGGGGAGGAATCATTTGGATGTTGAACTTTGAGAGAGAGGGGAAGGAATTATTTCAGTATTATTCCTTATTTGCCTTGTGTTCCCATCTTTTTCAATAATCAAGAGTCAAGAGGTACCAATACACAATTCCCAAATTGTAAAAGAAGTACAAATACATGTACCTAGCAGTAATCACTAAACCCATTAAAACCTCCAATCCAAATCCAAAATCAATAAATACTAGGTAACTAAAAAGGCTTAACTTTACTACATATCTACTTACTACCTAGGTACTTACCTAGTATATAGATAGATAAATCCTACCTATCTACTTGTAAGGTTACCTAATATCCCGCTACCACTACTACTACCACTACCGCAACCAACACCCGCAAACTGAAAATGTAACCATCCAGATACGCGTCACCAACAAATATTTTCCCCCTGATTTCTGAACTTCTTACTCTCACTCAACCTAAACTCTTCATCCAATCTTTCCCCAGCTTCCATTTTATACCTACTGTTCTATACTTCCACTCCTCTATTCTATACATACTCTACATTTGTACTACATACATACATACATACATACATACATACATACATACATACATACATACATACATACATACATACATACATACATACATACCTAGGTACACAACATTATAATTACACCTGTACCTCATGACCAAACATACAAGGTATGGATAGACATGGTAAGTTGTAAGTTTGTAACTTTCATTTCCGGACCTTCCCTTAGCTCCTTTATGTGTCTGGGGTTGTGGCGTTGCTAAGCTTTTGCCAAGGTTAGATGAGATGTGGATGTGATGGATGGATGGATGGGTAGTTTACTTTGTTTTGGGTTAGGCTGTTGGGTTTGCATTAGGGGTTTTGCGGATTGAGGGTTGGGGGGTTTTGAGGATGGTATGGATGAGTGATTGAATGATGGGGGTATATGAGAGTTCTTCATGCTCATCTACTACTACTAAAATACAGTAGTCGAGTTACTTACTATATAAATCACACTACGTCCGTATACTCCGTATAGCATCAACAACCAGGATAAAAATAGGAGTTAATACGGGCGTAGAATACGAAATATTCTCCAGGACCCGGCTTTTAGATACTTTTTAGTCTTGGCCTTGGTTCAAGGTACATATACTTTTCAGGAACTAAGTAGCACGGAGTAGTTTTTCATCCCAAAATCCATCACAATCCAATTTAATTGGTTTCGCATATCGGAAAATATAGTGCTGCTTTATACAAATTCTCGTATCTCTAGATATTTCAATAAAGTTACAATCACATGTAAGTGGATAGATAAAAAGCAGCGTGTGATCGACGCTTGATTAACATTTGATTGATGATGGTGAAGAAGGTTTTTCGGTAGCCACCGAGAAATGCCAATGAGAAGAGCCGGTGGGTGGGTGGCAAGTTTGGGAGATTGCTTTGCTTTACTTTTTCTTTTTTTGCGAAAGCGGGAATTAAAGGTTACTACCTACTTTTTGTTATCGGACATTTCTATTCTATTCTTCCATGTTTTTGATTGTTCTTCTCGTATTCTTCCAATCATTTGACTTGTAGGTAATTCAAGCATTAACAATGCCGCTCTTCCCTCTTCCGCCCTTGACCTCTCATGTAATTCCCGTAAATCTTTTATGGATTAGTCGGATAAGATTGGTAAGTGTACCTTTTTAGTTAATGATCCTCAATGCATGTGCATGTATGTACTGTAACTAGTGTAACCTTCCTTACTCTTCAAATTATACCACTCATCAGATACTGCATATCATCGGGATTCTTTTGTTCCTGGTGGCTCAGGGTTTATCCTACCGAGTAAAGCCTCGTATTCTCTATCAATACCCGTAAAAATCCCGCGGGTCCTCCAAGGACGCATTTCCTAAATGAGATGGGCAATTGAATGGTTTGTGTTGTGGGGAGCTTTGCCTTAAGATTATCGTCTTTTCCTTTTCCTTTTGTTTTGATCTTTTGATTCTTCTCTCCTTCTGTTCCTTATCCCTTTTCAGTCGATTAGAAGATCATTGCGACTGCTTTACGTCTTTAATACAACTCAGTCACTCGTTCTGTTTGTATTATACGCAGCGTACTTGTTTTTTTGAGTAGCTCCTCTTACTCAGTACATTCGTTTGTCACGCATTCGTTTACCCTCGATATTTCTTACAGAACATCTTCATCATGAAGTACTCACTCATTCCATTCGTTCCTATTTTCGCGGGTTTATCCCAAGCAGCTTCTAGTGATGATTGGGCTTCAAGATCAATCTATCAAATCATCACAGATAGATATCATCGTTCATCTACTTCAGATGCCCCTTGTAATATCACGAATTATTGTGGAGGTACATGGAATGGTATCACGGAGAATTTGGATTATATTCAGGATATGGGATTTACAGCTATTCAAATTAGTCCAGTCAATTTGAATATTAACAGTACCACGATTTACGGACAAGCTTTTCATGGATATTGGCAAACTGTAGGTGCTCTCCTGCAACTTTCTACTTGCATTCAATTGGCTTGAGGAAATGGCATTGAAATGTTCTAACACTCACTACAGTCCCTCTACGATCTCAATCCAAATTTCGGATCAGCAGATGATTTAAAGAAATTGAGTGCAGAACTCCACAAGAGAGATATGTATCTCCTAGTCGATGTTGTTGCTAGTGAGATGGCAGTTGACATTGGAAATCATAACATGACAGCAGATACGAAAATTGATTACTCTGTCTTTGCTCCAGCTCCATTCAACGATGAGGCATCTTATAATCCATATTGTCCAATTATCGACTGGCAAAACAAGACAGAATATCAAAACTGCTGGCTAGGTTACACCGGTGTTGCAACTCCTGATATTAAAACTCAAAATGCAACTGTCGCTGCCGCACTTGGATCCTGGATTAAAGAACTCGTCGCGAATTACTCTATTGATGGAATTCGTGTTGATGGCGCTAAACAAATTACTTACGATTTCTTCCAACCATTTGTTGAAGCTTCTGGTATATTTCCTTTGGGTGAAGTAGAGGATGGTGATCCAGCCTTCACTTGCAATTATCAACAATATACTGAGGGATTGGAAAATTATCCAATCTATTACACCATCATTCAAGCTTTCACTGCAGGAAACATGGCAGGATTGGTGTCTATGATTGACAGTATGAGAACTGCTTGCACGTCTACACAATATCTTGCAAACTTCATTGAGAATCAAGATCAACCACGTTTTGCATCATACAATGATGATGAGACTGTAGGGTTTCCTCTTCTGAATTAAAATTTGTTTTATCTGAATACTAACAATATCAATAGCTCGCAGCAAATGCTATGGCCTTTAGTATTCTCGCTGATGGTATTCCAAAATACTACTACGGACAAGAACAACATCTCACTGGTAACTACTCCCCATACAATCGTCAAGCTCTTTGGGAAAACAACCCCAGCACAACATCCAACCTTTACACTTTAACAACCACCCTCAACACCATTCGAAACCATGCCATCTCAGTAAACTCCGACTACATCAGCAACAACTCCGTTCTCTTATACACCGACGGCTCTACCTACGCAGCTAGAAAAGGAGCCAACGGCGCTCACATCGTCTCCGTCCTCAGCAACCAAGGCTCAAACGGAGGAGCCTACACCTTAAACATTGACAAAGCCGCCGACCCCGGAACCAATTTAACCGAAATCGTCACCTGTACCAGCTACCTTACAAGTAGCAAAGGAACTGTCGCTTTGAAGATGGATAAGGGAGCACCTAGAGTTCTCTTCCCCACGGCTAAAATGGATGGTACGGGTATTTGTGGATTTGCAAAGGATAAGAGTGCGGGAACGGGAACGGGATCGGCGTCCGGTTCGTCGAGTGCCACGGGTTCCGCGACGGGTTCGGCGGCTAGTGCGACGAGTTCGAAGAAGGGTGCTGCGGTGGGATTGAGAGTTGGTGTTAGTGGGTGGGTTCTTGGGGGTTTGGGTTTGATGGGTTGGGTTTTGTTGTAGGTGGTTGATGGTCGTTTGATGGTGGGTTGGTGAAGTGGGGATGGAGTTTGTTTGGTGGTTGCTGGTAATAATAAGAATACTTTATTTCTCATGTGTAGATATCTATTGGTTGCTTTCGATAGAGTATGTGTTGGTCGAATGGATTGGATTGGAATGTCATGATTGATTGATTGATTAATTGATTGATTAATTGATTGATTAATTGATTGATTGACTAGATGTAAGAGTAGAGTTTAAAGTAAGAAAAAATAAGTGAAGTCAGATTAGGAAAATAAAAAGAAGAAGATAAAAACCCGGCTTTAATTTATTGGTTTAGGGGAATAAATGTATTGTATTGTATTGTATTGTATTGTATTGTATTGTATTGTATTGTATTGTATTGTATTGTATTGTATTGTATTGTATTGTATTGTATTGTATTGTATTGTATTGTATTGTATTGTATTGTAGTATTCTATTTGGTATTTAACCTTGTATTTAGTTTTGTATTTTTGTAAGGAGAGCCTATGTGTATATAGGTATAGGTATAGGTATAGTGTTACGAGGTTTGCCGTCTAGATCATGTGGAAGTGCTCTAGGCTCTCGAGGTGGTTTATAACTAGGCGTCAAGCAGGGACTTAAAGTAATGACAATAATGCAATTCGTAACTAGTAGTAGAGTATACTAAATGATTGATCTTGAGCACGAAGCTCTATACAAAGGAAATCCATCTTGATTATATAGACCTTCGTGCCTCCTTAAAAACCGATGGCTATAAGCCTGACAATTCGATCACCACAAAGCCAATCTCGATTTGTCGGTTTCTTGATCATGTGATTAAGGACGTGACCTATGTTACTGTCCAACGTAACACATTATTATATTTCAATCAAAACTTTATATTTTACTTTCTTTATTAATAATCTTATATTTATTTTTATTAAAAATCAATTAAAAATATTTATTTTTAATTTTAAAAATCATTTTATTAATTTAAATCCATTATTATATAAGATCTGTGTTACGACGGGTAACATATTTCCGTATCACATGACTAATCACAGGATCAGAGCGATCATGTGACCGGCTCTAATCAATCTAGTTAAAGCCACTAGAGCCAGAACACGAAGGTCTATATATGTCACGATTCACCATTAGGATTATGGTGTTACGATGGTAGCAAACTGATTAATTAGGAGAGCTTAGGCCTTGTGCAAACACGATCAGATTTCATCGAATTAGTATGTGATCTTGGTCACCTGAAGATCGTATGCGCAAGCACCATCAGAAATCACGTGATAAGGAGTCTTGAGGAGCCAGAAAGCTCCTAGGGGCTCCCTTTATCGTTCATTATATAATCAGACTAGTTTCATAGTTTAGGAGCTTCGTGCTCAATTTAGTTGTCAATTAGTTTACCTACATTCTACTTGATCTAGTAACGAATTCACTTTCAAGTGAATACCAATGATAAAGCCTTAACCTGTGACGCCTCACACCTTCGGGTCACGTGGCATGCCCCGTTTGTATTTAATCACAAGAAAACTCGCTACTCTTGTTTTCCTTCTTCTTTTCTCCTTAGCTTAGTATTTTCTAATACAAGATACTCTACCCAGTATTCTTGAGTGTGACATAACCCATAACTACCAACCGATGAACCTTAGGCAGCCGCTGCCTTTAGTACAGTATCGTTACACATTATTTGTTATTATTTAAGTCCCTGCTTAACGCCTAATTATAAATTATCTCAAGAGTCTAAAGCACTTTTACATAATCTATTAAAAGGAATAACTTTATATAAAGAATAATAAAAAACTAATAAGGTAGAATTAAGACTATATTAGTTTAATATATTAATTATTTATTATTTAAGTTTTAGTGAAGTGTGAAACTCTTCTATAGAAAGCTTCTTAATCTAGTCCTAATAGGACTAATACTCTATGCACATGTTACACAGAAACCATTCACTTTAACATTATATTATATTATATTATATTATATTATATTATATTATATTATATTATATTATATTATATTATATTATATTATATTATATTATATTATATTATATTATATTATATTATATTATATTATATTATATTATATTATATTATATTATATTATATTATATTATATTATATTATATTATATTATATTATATTATATTATATTATATTATATTATATTATATTATATTATATTATATTATATTATATTATATTATATTATTCGATGGTAAAATCTCGAGTTTTCTATCATAGATCACTATTCCATACTTTTAAATCTCTCAATATCAGATAAATGAAAACTTCCCCCGCTACATTCTATAGGAAATATAAACTAATTCTAGCATTCTACTTTTGGAATTACCCCGCTTTTGGATCCCAATCTCTCTTTTTATCATAAACGCAATCATATTTTCTTAGATTCTTTTTCATAGTGCATTCACTCTTTGAATGAACTAAAGTCACAAAAGCATGAACAAATCATCCTACTCATCAGATCAAAAATACAATTCACTCTAAGCCCCTCAGCTGCCCCGCACATAGCAGACCCCGGCACAAGCTTTAGCTCAGCCCTCTTCCTATTATAAAAAGGCCCCTTGGGAGAGGAGGGGAGACCTTGCTCTACACCCCATCAGTTGTTGTGGGCCTTTCTGCTCATCCTCAGCTGTTTGCCAATTGGAGAACACAAGTGAAAACTGTCAGTTACTCGTTGGATTCATTAGGTATATTTGATATCATCCAGGCTCAAAATTTTGCGACGACATTCAATTTTTGTTGTTGTTTGGGATTTTATTGTCGTTTGTAATGATTTCTATTATAGGATGATGTAAGATGCTAGTGTAGATAGCTTCTGGTTGTGGATAATATATGTATGTGAGGAAAATGTTTTAAGGGAAAGAAGTTCTGATGCTTGTAAACTTGAACGTATAGTATGAAGAGAAAAAGCTGTAGCGGGGCGATGAGTGGCTCTTTATAGATACGGAGCATATCCAGTTCCTGGGACCTAGAGATTTATGGTCACGTATCCTGGTAATACATTTTTGACAGTTCATGCAATTTCCCTCGTCATTTACTACTCACCGGCACATCTCTCCCTACTTCCATTCGCAATAAATTATATCCACTTCTTCCAACCCCGGGACTTCGTGCTCATCCATAAAATACGCGATTCCCATCCACCTGGGAATAGCACAAACTATTTAAGAGATAGACTTGAGAAAAGAAGTCAAGGGTCCAGTCTGGAGATACTGGGCGTGGTGTCTGACATAAGTCCAAGTTCTGCAGGGGAGTGTGTAAATCTATGGTTGTGTATGGATCCAAGAGATGAGCAGCTTGTTTGTAGATTATATGCGTTGATACTGAAATAAGGGATGAGGGATAATGTGATGGTAGTGACAAGATTATCAGATTATGAGATATTCTCGGACAAGGGATAGTGGATTGCTTTTATCTTCGTATTTGGAGCTTACTGTCACATACTGTTCTCACTACAAATCCTATTATCAAAAATATCCTAACAGAAGGATCTAGATTCCAGAATTCTATCAACTTGAGTCATCAACTAGGTGCCGACATAACAAATGAGAGTTGGACTCGGGACAACACCCTTATTCTGCTTCCCAGCAAGTGTTCACTTCTATTCAAAAAAAGAATTTACAGCTATAAAAAATCTCTCTTTTATACACGGCATCTCTCTTCCAGGCTTAAATGAACAATAAACAAATATCTTTACAGATAGAGGTATCCACACGAAACTCCCCACTCTCGAATCAGTACACTAGGTAGTTAAATACCGATCCAAACTCATTTAGTTCCTATGAAAAGACTCCCACTGATCCTGTAAAGAAACAAAGGAACCTTGAAAACATGCGTAGCGAACGAGCAGGAGCAAAAGCAAATCCATTGGAGTTGCAGTCTTTGGAAATTGAGAATCAAGAGTCGAGTCAGATATGAAAGAATTTTGATTGTTGATTATGTGTTAGGTTCTTGATTGTTATTTATAGATATGAATTGGCTCTTTATTGTTATCAGTAATTTAGTTATAGTTGATTATAACAGTGTTCGAGACACAAAGGTATAGAACTAGGCGGGAGTAATGCGAAAGACGTATATATTGAAAACCATAGTCCTACCGTAGCGATGATCATGAGACTCCCCATGATTTTCATTGATTTCGATGTAAGTCATTGATGAACAACCTTGAGGCTTCCGAGGTAGATCTTTATAGCCTCAGAAAGTACACTGCACTTTCAGTAGGCAAGAATTCACTCTCATACTTTGCATATTCACGCAGCAAAAGGTTATTTCTCCCGCGTTAGGAAGTCAGAAATGTTCAAAATCCTAGCTTACTAATCTTATATTGTACAGCATTGTACAGCTCATTTCGAACTTTGAGTTCTTTTTTTGCCTTTATAAATAATACGCCCAAATCAATCTACAATTGTATAGTTTCTTTCAATGTAAACTGATTCGAAAAAGAAATTGGTAAATTAATTGAAGCCCCATCGCTTGGTGAAATCTTTAGATTGACTGGAATCTTGAAAGTGGATTTCATATTTCTTGAGATGATGAGAAGAAAATGAACAGGTTTGTGGAGATGGATTGGGAGCATGATGATGAAGGAGCCTTACGAATGATGATAAAAGAGAAGCGGTGATGATAATTGTAATTACAATAGTAACAATCAAAAACCACAGAATTCATCATCAACCCTCATAAAACCACCACCTCAAGAAATGAAATATATGCCACAAGCAGTATAAAAAAAAGCGAACTCAAAACGATAACGGTGATTCACTCGCGTACGATAATTTGTACTATACATCTACACAGAGCATCTGAAGGCGTTCCACAGTAGTTTTGCATGAATAATCGAGTGAAGGGAAAGAGGTTGTGTTGAGTGGGATTAATAGTTCGTGCTCTCCGGAGGTTGATGGAAAGATGGATTGATGCCTAGGTAGAGTGGCTGAATGAAAAGTGAATTAGGTGATTTCTTTGAATCCGTAGATGATTCTTATTCTGTGCGGGCCCCACTTGAGGTAGAAGGATGTATTGTACGGCTTAAATGTGAATGTTTAGGAGTGAGCCTATTACAAACACAACAGTGGAGAGAGCTAAAGAGTTTGTAAGTTATTTTGTTCATTAGGTAACCAAAGATGGGCCATTATTTCCATCCACCATCTACGTTTCGCTGATCCTTATTATCGTATGACCCAAGTAACCAACTGGTCTATGTATACCCAGATTATCTATTTGACCCCCGCACATATACAACCCCGTCCCTTCCTTACATCCTCCTAGGAATCATCCCAACCTGCACTCCCTTCGCACTACAAGCAGTAAGCGCAAACTGTTCCTTCCACTCCGTCCCATCCCTATCCAGAATTCTGTCAAACTCCTGCAACAACCTGATAATCGTATAACTTGCTTCCGCCAAAGCAAACTGCTGACCAACACAAATTCGAGGTCCTCCGTTAAATGGAAGATATCCCCAACCAGGCCGTAAACCTTCTTCGGGGGCCCAACGCTCTGGGCGGAATTCCTCGGCATCGGGTCCGAAAATATCAGTTCGACGGTGCATACTGTAGGTTGACCATGCGACGGCGGAACCTTTGGGGATAAATATGGGGGATGTGCGATCTGGACCTCCACCAACAGGAAGAACGGTGTCTCGGCGAGAGAAGCGGGCATTGGATGGAACCACAGGGTAGAGGCGGAGTGCTTTGAGACCGGTTGTTAGGCTGGCCATGATAGATGAACTGAGAGATAGACACTTACATTCGTTCAAAACATATTTTATATATTTCATACCTTTCATTGTCTCATAGTCCGGTCTTTCCCCATGTAATTCATCGACCTCTGCCTTCAACTTCTCCCAAATATCTGGTCTGCGAGCGAGAATATGGAACGTGTTGCTGAGTAAACTTGCGGTTGTATCTCGTCCAGCGAGTAAAATATTCAGTAATTCATCTCGAAGTTGTTTAGGATCTCTCGATGCTTTGACCATTTCCGTAAGAAAAACATATCTTCCTGGCCCATGACCTTCAACAGCCTTTTCTTCTTTCGCATCAATCTTAGATAGAGCTTCGTAAACTATTTTGTCGACAAAGGAGTGCACAGTTTTGCACGCTTCATCGAACTCGGAATCGCACATCCAATTTGATAATTTACCCATTGTAAATCGCACTTCCAGTTTGATTTGGCCGAGATCAAAAGCTGCGCCAAACTTTTGTTGTTCTGAGCCTTCGATACTGGTAAGTGAATGTACTGATTTTCCAAATAAAAACTCAGTAGCTGTATCAAGAGTCAATTTGAAGAATAATGACTGAAGATCGAATGTGGATCCATCTCGAGGTATTTGTGAGAGGAGAACTTGAATGTGTTTCTCAAAGATGTTAAGATCTGCCACTTGGGATTTGTTGAAATTTGGTCTAACCAATGCCTATAGTATATTAGTATTTTAATTATCTGGATAGAAACTTCCAGATCATACTCTTGAATGTTCCCACTGTGCCCCATCTATACAGGGAGTCAGTTCAAATTCCTAAAATGTGATCATTACATGACGAACCAGTAGTAAAAATCCCGTCGCCAAGTAGGGGTGAGAAAGCACCCCGCCTTGCCCCTAAATCATAATCTTTGAAATTGACTGCAAGTAAGGTCTTGAGATTCTCTGGCTCGATTGTATTGAAAAAATCAAATCCCATCATTGACAATACATAAGTATTCCCATTTTCCTTGTACCTATCATAACCTGCTTTCAACCTTCTCTTCTCCTTCGCACTTTTGACTTGAAATTTGTACATGTCCCATCCTATAATGCGTTCACGTTGAGGGAGTTTGTGAACTGGCTTGCAACAATGTGCTTTCTGAAATCTTCTGGCGGACACATGGTTCGTGATTTTGTGGACAAGGAAAGCCGCGACGATGAGAATGAAGGAGAGGCCATAGTAGGCCATTTCATAAGGAATCCGAGGAGAAGTTACGAAGGTGGGATCGGGCTTGAGATGGAAAAGAAATAGATAGCGGGTTCCCGATATTTAAATGAAGAATCAGAATCAGTAGCTTGGGCAGAACATTAAGATAAGCGTTTGAGGGGGCTGACTTGTTAGAACAGCTGAAATTGCGGGGGCTGATTATGATTGGATTTTATTGTACGGTTTCGTACCTAAGAACCATACATTTTCAACACAGCCTTGAAGAGGAAGGCAAGAATTGAATGAATTGTATATCCAATAAAGATTTGATGTCAATTTTCTCATTTCCTGTTTGATTGACCCACAAGACGTTTTCTTTCAATATGCCTGAATGCCGATTCGTTCAAGAACGAGAGGTAACCATGATCATATACGGAGTAGTATGATATAGATCATGGGTCGAAGTAATCCTAGTTTTGGTGGAAATGGTCCACAAGCGGCGAATCGTTAACCTTCATGGCTCGACCCATAGAAGGATTTGAAGAATGGATTATGGTAACATTGAAGAATTCCAAACTAATCGCACGGAAATTATTTTGTGTATCAGATCTCATCAATCATCCTATTTGGCTTACCTGAATCTCTATTGTACGACCATGTTCAACATCTCCCATGCACATTTCATTCCTGATCTTCCTATCGGGAACTATGGGATATCGTTTCATCCCATTTTGATTTTGTAGCAAAGAATCCCATCTCCGGCGTCACTGCATTGGTCCATGGGTATGCCTCCGTCATTCTCCGTAGTGGGAATTCCATGCACTGTTCATAAGCTGGCGCCATCGAATTTATTCCCATCTCTGCTGTTGTAAGATCTCTGTCGTTTGTTTGGTCAAGTTACGAGGTTATACAAAATTACCTCGGTTGCTGACTAACTAGTTTTGAATTTCTTATTCATGAAATTTGCATTTCATTTACTTCGGCTCCCTGACAAGAAAAAAGAACGATGTGAACAATATCTGAAATCTGCTTGGTTGTTTGTACGAGAAATTGCATTTTTACAACCTCCACACGGAGTAGATATACGTTTCTAGACCGCATAATCCCTTAATACTGATATATCCATTTGCCCGCATGTCTTTCCTATCACTGCGTAGAGGTCAATTATGCGACTGGATACAGTACGAGCTCTTAATGGTTTGTTGGTGGCGATGAGGGTTTCTTCAGCAGTGTTGTATACAACTTCATCCCCCTTTGACGAATGATATGAGAGTTTTCATAATATCTGATTTTTCCATATTTTTTGAGAGATCTTAATTCGATTTATTACGCCAGAAATGTTGCACTTGCAATTTGCCTCTGTGGATTGATTCGATTCAGCACCGACCGAGTAGACTTCCAAGGCTTGTTTCCCCTTTCTTGTTGGCCTCCCAAAATTCCGAACTTCAATCATCACAGGAAAACCTGGGTTCCTGCTGAGAATGCGATCCTCTTCAGCATATTATCTTCCGGGCAAGGTTCGAGAGCGGTCGAACTTTTTGCATGTGGGAAATTGAGGCAAAGTTGCTTCTTATATATGCAAACTTTTCTTTTTTTTAAACTATCTGCAGTGTCCTATTTGGGCGGTTTTCAGCCTTCCATTTCTAGTGTATCATAATCACAAGGTCTGGGTCGTTGTCAGTAGCATATCAAATGGAGGACAAAAATTGATGCATTGGGATTTCCAAAATGCATCGCTTACCTTCATTATGGAGATACTGTCGGCTCCATTCCTTTCTAGATGCTCCTGGATTTCTGATTACATTCTCGGATAATTGCTCAATCGGGTTTCAAAAACGGTCAATTACTCGGGAGATCTCTCGAGACATTTCGAATCACGGCTGATGTTCATTGTACGATACTGAGAGGACCGGATTTACAGGTACGACAGGTGAGCCGAGACCATCAATATGGCTAAGACACGCAAGCGTGGAATGGAATGCACACTTTGACAAAGTAGGGAGTAGAAGGGATTGAAACGCAATCGCGAAATTTAAGATGGGATACAAAGATGCAATGACTCTTCTCTGACTGTCCTTCGAGTCACAGAACTGTCAGAGATAGCATCAAGCTGCGTTCATTCTTGAGATGTTATTGTCTTCTTTCATTGTGCGACTTGAAATGCAGCAGGTCGACGATTAAGGAAGGACATGCTTTAATGAAGATTTGAGTCAAGGGATTACAGTTCACAACATCATAACCAATCAGACAACGTTTTAATATTAAGCTAGTGGAGAACTTTTAGCGCTTACGCTGCTTACATAACACAATCATCGTCTACAAAGACCCAACCTCATTCTCCCATTTCTTGATTTCCTTTCTGTTCAACAACGCAAACAATTATCTTTCGATAATACAGAAATATCACCCACGGGTCGCAAGGGCCCGTAGAAAACTATACAACAATGTCGGTCACCGCTACTACAACAGCAGGAGCCGGACGTCAATCCACCTTCAAATACTTCCAACCACAGCATACCGACAACTAGTTCTACGAGTAGTTTTCATGATATTCAAAGTCCTCTTCACTGGGATCAGAATTCTACTCAATTATTCCATGATTACAGTTTCGGTTTCGGTGTAAATGCACATTGTCCTGTTTCTTCGGCACCAGATTCATTGTTTTCCTTTGATGCATTTGCACTTCCAGTTTCACAAGCACCTTTCCAGAATTCCCCTGATTGGTGGTTGCCAGAAACCGATTCTTGCCAATTTCTTACATGGAATGATCCGTCAATGAGAGAGGATATCTCACTTGAGTCTTCTTTCTCCATCGCTGCTGGTACTTCTCTTGGTAATGACAATTTCCTGGGTCAATCGGATGTTGGATCCGTTGACAATTCGTCTCAATCCCATTCATTTCTCGATAATCAAACTCATCGAGGCAAGTCTTCAATCCATATTTCTTATTATTTATTTTCATATACTAACATGCCCTCCTCTAGCAATATCCACTGATCAATCTTCCCCTCCTTCTCCCAATCCTAAATCAACAACTTCACAAACTCACTCATCTCCCCCCTCACCTCCCTCTCCCAGTACACAAACTCCAAAAGGCTCTTCAACCACCATGTCACGAGTCGAAAAACGTAAATTAAATACGATGGCCGCTCGTCGATATCGACAAAAACGCGTTGATCAAATGAGTAGCCTCGAAGCTGCCCTCAGAGAAGTCGAACGTGAGCGAGATGCTTTGAAAGTACGTGTTGCAAAGTTGGAAGGCGAGACGGATATTTTGAAATCATTGTTGAGTAAGAAGGATTAAGATAGGATGGGTGGATTTGTTTCGTTGGTGTTGCATCCGGTGGTTTGGTTATCGATCCTTGAATTGAATTGTCATTTACCATTTACATTGCAATTATGATGAGTTTAATGTGAAAGGCATAAGTGAGACTTTCAGACGATGTCGGTTCGATAGTTCATTGACCAGCAGAAGTGGCCACTCATATCGGCAAAAAAAGGTTGTAATCTTGGTCTCGAGTGTAGTGTTTGGAATAGTTTTGGAGTACTTACATCTCGTTTTCATATATTGCTCCGTTTCATTTCAATGCGAAAATTCATGTTCTCAAATTATTCTGATATAATTAGCATTACCATCGCGTTATCTATCTCTATATACTATTCATACTATCCATATTACATTCTCTCGAGCTGGAAATATCTCTATGGGAAATTTCCCATCACTATTCCTCAACATGAGTCGAAATGAATATGCGCTCGCCGATACGATGTACATGATCCACATCATATGTTCAATTCTAAATTCCTCATGCTAATCCCTTATTCACGAGGATATCTATTTCACAAAAGAATTTGTACTCGAGGGGAGATAGGTTGTGTTATCCTATCCAAAATGTCTACTCTTAAATAATTTATCATCCTCATCCCCATCGTCGCCTCACCCATCTTCCCAATTCCTTCATACCTATCCACAGAGATCCAACTCATACCCATCCCACATTCTTCGCTCACACACACACTCCCCTTACAATTTTCCACTCATTTCCCTTTTCCTTTCCTCTCATTTCCCCTTCTCCATCCCAATCCCCCGATACTACACACACCGCACCATCCACAAAAATCTCACAATCTGATTGGTGTAATCTAGCTGCAGTGTGGGTGATACATAAAGAGCCATTATGAGTCATAATTGCTCATTGTCACGTGGTTGTCTAAAAATAAGGTGGATGGATGGTCTGAGCGTTGTGGGGTCGGGAGTGAGATTGCCAAATTTGGGGGGTTTTGTGATGATTTGATGGGTGAGCGGGCGAGTGGTGCGAGTATGGAGGAATGGTGGGGATGTGAAATTTATTGACGAGTGAGGGGTTAGGGGGTGTATTCCTGGGGGTTGAAGTATGCGCTACAAAGGTTCGAGATTAAGTGCAAGCGCAACCAAATGGATGGTTGATCGCAATCGGTAATGGATTGACTCAATGAGAATGAATTCAAGAGTTAGATAAGTAGTCTCATAGAATAATCCTAGGAGTAAACAACTCGTGATAGAATGTGGCGATTACATCCGAGGCTTTATCATTTGCATACATGAATAGGAGAAGCGATAGGGAAATCAGGGGTATTTTTCTTTTTGAGAAGTCTTAAAGCGGGGGTTTGTATCTCGATTTTGTTTGAATTCTTATTGTTGTTAAATTCATTTCGTTTTCAGAACTCTTATTTATTTATTTATTTAGTTAGTTAGTAGTATCATTGATCGTTAAATATTTTATACCCCATTATTCTGTTCATCTCAGAACATTCCATCCTCATTTCACCATCCATTTCCGAACATTCAACCCATCATTATCTCATTCATCCCCAAACACTCGGGCTGAGTGTCTCATCTACAGCAAAACAATAGAGCCCTATTGTCTCAATCAATTTTGCATATAAATCCTTATTATCACACAATGTCCAGAACATAGAACTAGTTACGTTCTCACTTGAACAATGAAGTTCCGTTCTTGCACTCATCTTTGCAGCTCCATTATCCTATTCATAGTCGAGAAAGTAAACTCTTATTTAAAAGTAGCGTTAGATTTTATCGCTTAAATATTCAGGGGTTGTATAGTATAGCTCGATTATGCTACAATGATCGATGTTGGGCATATTTCAGAGATCAAGGGGAGGTTTTCTTCATAGGGTAATCGCCCTTCTATATCTGTAAAGAGTGAGGTATATACTCTATACATATATACTGAGCATGGGTTAGCTCGCGGGTATGAGAACGTGAAGTTATGCCTTACTTAAGACTCCGTATATAGGATGATTACATGAGATGGTACAAGAGATGATTATACAAGATTGTCATAGCACGAGGTGATTATTTGAGATGACCATCTGGGACGATATCATAGGATTGTCACATGATATTCGAGAATGGTAATAAATTGATGAAAATGATAATCCTATGTATTATTTGTTTAATCTCTACCAGTCATAGAGATTTGAGGACATGTATGGATATACTTGTCAACTTTTAGTGTTGGATTTGTTATTTGCTCGTTATCTAAGGGTTTTTCATAGGCATGTGAGCAATACGTATGAGGATATATATTCATCAAGAATTAATATCAAAATCACGAATCTCTGTATCACTGTCTACCAATGAATCGCCTATGCATACCCTTTCCTCCACCGAAATGATAAGATTATGTATCATTCATGCATTCCTAACAGTCACCAATGGATATGAGGAACACATATGGATATGTTCATCAAACCTTAATGCCGAAATTATAAACCTCTGACTCTGTCTATGAATAAATTACCCATCTCTACCGTTTCATTCATTGAATTGATCTTACTATGTATCGTTCCTAAATTTTCTAATAGTCAGTAGTAGGAATATGAGGAACACATATGAATATGCTCATCAAGAATTAAAAACGAAATGAAAAATCTCTGACTGTGTGCAAGAAGAGAACGCCTATATAAGAGATTCCCTTCCCCCTTCATTCCCCTTTTCTTTCCTTCTCTTCATCATCACAAAAACCTCGAATCAAAAGCATAACATCGAGATAGTATTTTCAACCATTTCACCAACACAGTGTCAAGATGGCAAGTTCGCTATCCACTGCACTTCACGCTTAAACAATTACATCAACTATCCCGAGGCACTATTTGGGCATGTGTGTTCTATACACAGTTAGCTGCATTTGTTAATATCGAATAGGTGTCAACGAGCAAGAGATATTGACAAGCAAACTACCGAATCTTGGTTTCATTGAGACCACCACTTCAAGACACATCTGTCGACTGTCAAAGAGCCAATTCCCATAACTCGGCGACCAACCAGCTAGCGGAGGAATGTCGAATCAAAACATTAAGCATCAAGGAAAGATGGAGGGCCTTACGAGAAGACAGAAGTTACTACAAGTTCGAATAGATTTGAAGGATAAAGAAGCAGAAGGCACATGGGACGCATGGGATATGAAAAGCAAACGGGAGGAAACAGATGAAGCCCTCAAAGCCTGGAAGCTCCAACAAGAGGAAGATGTTGATAAAGGCGAAGTATCAGATAGGAACCGGGAACAAGCTGAGGCCGTCAATGGAAAATGGGCTTATCGTAGAAAAGAAAGCGACAAGTTCAATAGACTCGCGAAAAAATGGACACGAAGCTGGAGAGGTAGAAAGGGGCGATAGAAAGGAACGCAGAATGGAAATACTCGAAAAGTGTTGGAATGCGGAGGTAGAAGAGAAAGCGGAAGGACACAAAAAGCTTGAAGATCAGGATCCTGAAAACGGTAATCTGGTTAAGGTGAATCGTGCTATCCTTGAAGATCACAAAATACACTGTATGCCGAACAGGCGTTGCCCTACACGTGCAAGAAGGGCAAAATGCCAGGACTGCATCAATGATAATAACGAGGGAATTTTTATTCCATAGATTCTCTCGAATCAGGATCTAAGGACATTAAACTTCATGTTATTGGAATTACAGATCCCATGAGGGGATAGATATTTGGAAATTATATGCGTTGATATTCAATCTGGGACTGAGAATGATTACCGAAATTCCGTGACATGAAAGTGATTATATGACGAATAAACCATAAATGTTACAGCCTAACTAGAAAAAAAAAAAAGAAATATGGTTTTAGAATTTATATGAAGCGTGGGAGGTTCAAAAAGTGAGCTTCTTCTACCATAATTGATATGAGTACGCCATTGGTTTCTTTATTTTACTCCTTACATGATCACAAATCTGTGTTGACTCATATTTTCTTGCTTGTTCACATCGAGATCGCAGTAACTAACTTCGATCTACACACGTAGATCGATTCAACTTTAGGTACCTCTTATGATTATTCATATTCACCCGATTCTACATATCAGAAGCCTAACCACTTAACCCCTCTCACCCAACCCCCCCTTTTTTGTCGCCGAGCACTTAAGCTCAGACGCTCCAACGTGAAACTCAAAACTCCAGAAATCTTAACAACAAGGGAAGAGATATCCATAAATATATTCTAACTTAATAGTTTTTTCTACATAGAAAACGCAAAGACATCTCGATGACCGCAGTCAACACCAACCCGACAAAATCTTTCAAATAACAAAAACAGCTCCATACAGTGCACTATAGCCGACAGACTCCAGGTTATTCCAGCGTCTTGAATTATTGAAATCAAGTTCTCAATGCAGGTCTCGCAATTCCCAGTATACATGCGTGAGAGGAGATCGAGAGCGAGCCTCTAGGGGTAAAGGAAAGAGACGAGCCAAAAAGAATCAGTGACGCAGAAGGAAATGGGGAGAAAAGAAAGGATTAAACAAACCGCGAGATATGAGAGACGCATGCATACATGGTGTATGATAGGGAAGCGGGGAGTAATACTCTAAAATGACGAATGAAAGGCGACAGACGAAAAATGAAAGAAGATAGGCGAAAATAGGCGAGGATAGACGAAGATATCACACGATCACTCTAGAACAGAATCGTAGTGCAAGCAGTGAAGCGGAGCAGTGAATATACTACATGATCACACCATGACAGAAGAGCGGCACGTTCAGTTTTGGAACTTTAAGAAATGAGAATCTGAAAAGCTAAAATCGAAGTTTCATTCAAAGCAAAGCAAACGAGTATTGAAGCAGAAGCACAAAAAAAAGGGGTTTAGAACTAGAGAAGGACTTTGAGTTGGGATGAAATGAGGAGGAGAATTGTTGCTTACAAGAATCGACAGGAATGTAATAAGGATGGGAAGGAATAAGACGGGGAAGGAATGAAGAGTTTGTGGTTTTGGGATTGGTCTTGTAATTGGTTGATGGATGAATGGACGGTGTATGTGTATATATTTGGGAGGGAGAGAGGCAGAATGGTGCAGAGGGGAAGAGGTGGGGGAGGTGGGGAGGAGGATCGATGTGCGACAAATGCTAAGATACATATTGAGAAACGTATGCCATTTAGAAGCCTACTAAGGCGTGGAGGGTCATGTGCGAGGATTGTCAGTATGATTCTAGACTTGAATTACTGGCAAAGGAGGAAGAGAAGTGTCGACTTAGGGCTGCTTGTTAAGGAAGATGGAAAGACGTAGGTTTATTGAGGTTTTGGGAAGCTGGAACTACGGAAAGTCGGAGATTATTGTGTATGTTAATTTGATAGTGGGGCGGAACTTCTTCATAAGTCTGGTTTTCAAGAATATAAGTTCTCTAGGTAAGGTCGCTTGACCTCACCTCGTGCCTTCCTCTACTCTTTCCAATCCTCTTCCTACCATTTTCGCTCCTTCTTTCTACTTCCATCATATATGTATATCTCTGAATCCCATCCTCACTCATAAACATAAAAATATCCAACATCAAACATCAAATAATCTACATAACAAGAAACATTTCTACACTCTCGTTTTACATCACTTTTCAAATAATATTTGCAAACTTTTCGATAAATTCTTAAGCATCCACATATCAGTACCAAGAAAGTCTACACGACCTATCCTTAACCCTCTGCCGAACGCTATTAGACGTTCTTCTTTCCGCCCAGCTCAAATCGAGTCTCCTTGAACACTTTTAAGCAACCAAACCACTAGCACAAGGCAGGCCACGCCAACACAATCCGAAAACAGACAAAGCACTTCTTCGAATCAAGATACCATTCCTTGACTACTGCAAACTAATCATGGTCTATCATAAACGTAGCAAGTCTAGTGGTAATGCTCAGCAGCCCAATGTAGGGTCGAATTCGAAATCTGCGGAAGAAGAGGGTCTATCCTCTTTTGCATCTGAATTAACCCGAAGGTTAGATGAACTTATCACAGAGAGCGATGAAGAAGACTTAGAAGAGGATGACTCAGAGAAACGTGAACTCAGACGCCAGAGACGTATGAAAGTACGAGAGGGAATGGAAACAACGCGAGGAGCATGGGATACGGAAAGAGATGAATTGGCGATGTACGCAGACGCTCTACAATATACGGAAGCTGCCAGAGTTTGGATTCAGGAGAGAAAAAAGGAGGAACTGAGGACCGAAAAGGAGGAAGGTAAGAGTTTGGATAAGACATCAGCGGCGAGCAAAGAGAGGAAGGAAAAAGAATTGAAGGAGCTGGGGAATACCTTTGTGAAGAAGATCACGAAAATACAGAGCCGCAAATTGATCAGAAAAACTCTCCGTGAGGAATTAGAGGCTTACGCAATGGTAAAGGCAGCCAATTCCAAACGGGTGAGAGACGCTAAAGCGGAAGTGGATGAAACGAAGCTGAAAGAAATTGCAATAAAATTTAAAATGATGCGATTATGGCAGAATGAGGTGGAAAGATGGGGAGAGGAGCTTGAGATTCCAACCCTTGCACATAAATCCAAGCACTCGCCGGCTGATTTCTCAGCTGATGACGCAGAGTATCTGAGAACTTCTCTAGAAAACCTCAGGACACATCGAGACTGGTGTATGAACGGTCCGCGTTTGGGAGAATATTGGTTCTATAATGGTGGCCGGCAGTATGAGTGTGATGATTGCAAAGATGACATCACATACAAAGAATCGTTGCAAAATGGGTTGCAAGAACCGTCGCAAGCTGAGCCCGATGTTTAGGATGGAATGCGGATCATGAAAGCGTGTGGATATTTGATATACTCTTAATACTTCAATAGCGTCCTCAGAAAACAACCTAATAAGCGAAATAAATATAAGGTTAAGCGTAATTTTCAACTATTATTAATCTGCATCCAGCAAATGACTAATTTTCAACTTTGAAACGAAACAATACACCTTCCAAACCCTCTGCTTTTCAAAGCGACCTCACCTCGCTACCTCTACCAAGAGAAAACTTCTTAATATTCGAACCCCAAAGCCATTCATTGCAGAGGTACAAAGATAGCAAGGAGCATGATACATCCATCTATTTAAGAAAAGGATGAGTATATTTTTTTTCATTCAAATTATTAATGAAGGAGCGTGTTTTTGAGTGTATGACAGACATTTTGTTACCTATTTATTACATACATGTCTGTCTGTTCTGTGCCTACTTTGGTACCGCGCCTATTCATTCATTCACCCTTCCATTCATGCACCCACCTATGATAAAATGTGATGACTAGAATATGCATATCCAAATCTAATTGGAATAGTAATGGTGATTAATTGAATGTGACATGAGTGCAGATGTGATTCCAGAGCAAGGCGTCTTGTTGTGCCTCGAAGAATTAGAATGTTTTCGGAAAGGACGGTGACATATTCGTTTCCCATCCCTCTGAGAAACCACCCACGGCAAAACCAACCAAATTCCTAGTATAAATCCCATTGATCCAATTTCACATTCCCATTTCATAATGACGCTAAATTCGAAGGTGTTTCAAGTAATGACTTTGTATCTCGTGTATCTTGAATTGATTAGGAGGCTTCCCCCTCCTCGTTTGCTACAGGTTCGACGATCTGAGGTGCGGCTTCGTTGCTACTACTTGTTGCTGCTCCGCCATACAAGTTGGCCAATCTCTCAGCTTCTTTCTTCTCGCGTAAAGCCTCGGTCTCTCGTCGCATTTTCTCCATGTTCCATGCATCATCATTATCATCATCACCATCATCCTCATCTCCGCTCGCCTCCCAATCTCCCTTCTCGAACATAGCACGACCAGTAGCTTCCTTGGCAAGTCTAGCTTGTTCTTCACCAGCCTTCTTATCCATACGTTCAGCTTTCCACTTTGCAAAAGTCTCAGGAGTGACTGGTGTTAATGTGCCTGTAAGCTTATGTCGTTCTGACTCAAGAAAATCTTCCAATGTAAGTGTCTTGAGAGGCGATTTATCCATGAGGGCCTTTTCCGCTGCACGCTGTTCTTTGGTTTTGAGGACGAATCTGTATTATTGTTAGAAAAGCGTAGATGATTAAATTAATTGTTGTAACATACCCTGGTGGCAATTTATGCTGGTACATACACTTGTCTCCTCCATTCGGACAAGTCCAAAACCAACCATATTTTCCCTCTTCCACAGCATCGATGAAGAATTTGCAAACTTTCTCTGTTGTAGTCTTTTGATTTCCTTTCTTCGATAATACAACGGAGCGCAATTTCTCTTCGTCCCAGTCGTCTGAAGTCTCTTCTTTTCTCTTCTCTGCTTCTGCTTCTCGTGGATCCTGCGCAAGATCGATTTTTGTTGTTTTCCGCTCAATATTCAGGTCGTGTGAGAATTTACACTTCCTACCTTTTTCACAATGACCCTTCTTGTAAAATTGACACAGAACCGTCTTGGGGTCTACACCAAATGGGACTTTCTGGACCTGTACAGGCTTGAATAACTCAGCGGCCTCCTTCTTCGCCGCCTCGGAAGCTGCCTTTTCTCTCTCTTTCTGTTCTTTCTCGGCCTGTTTTTTCTTTTCATCAGGAGTACCTCCAGCTTTAAATGAAGTTTGCATGCGCTCGATTTGCTTTTGCGCTTGGGCTCCCTTCTTATTCTTCATACCGAAAGTTTTATCTGCCACGCTTACAGGTGCCTTCTTAGGCTGATCCTGCTGGCCCTTTCCCTTCTTTGGCGGCATCTTGTCGAATTTTTGATGAAGGCTATGTGAATTGTATGGATGATTGATTTAGTCGATATTGAAATCCGGTAGATAAAGGTTCAATGGAAGGGTATCGACAAACGGAAAAGACTGTGCTTGTATTTCCTTAATGTGTGACAAAAGAAATGTTCGTTTTTACACTGGTGATGAAATCAGATCAAAATCATCATACTAGGTAAGCAAGGATTTGATTGATCTCGGTGGGGTGGAAATTCAATGGCCACTTTAGCGAATGAGCTAGTCGGGGTTTGAAGCTTTGACTTGACTTTGGCTCCATCAAGCTGGCCTTACAGGAATGCCGCGAAGCTATTGCGACAAGATCTTTGGACTTTTAGAATCAACTACCTATCAACGGCTTACATTCGGGTACAATTGATGTAGATATCGAAACTTCGTGGTATGTTACTTTACACTTCCTTGTTCATTTGTTAAAAAGAATCAAATTCTAACAGTTCTTTAAGTCTACCTAATTCATCAAGTCTTTCAAACACCTTACGTGGCCTCCTTCAAGACTTTCCTTTGAATTGATCGAATTCCAAAATCACAACCAGAGTAGCAATCATACAAGATGATCTCTGACGATGAACTCTACCGCCTCGCCATCTTCCTTGGCTCAGCCGCAATGCTTCTAATCGTCCTTTACCACATTCTCGAAGTCAACTCTGCAGAAGAGCCCAAATCAGACAACAAAGTTAGCTCAACTTCCACATCTCAAGACAGCAAAGCAAACGTGGCAAATAGATGATTGGAGAGACGAATCTGGATTGATAGGATGATGGCTTTTACCACCCAGCGGGAGAGCTACGGTCATAGAAGCCTTGGCCGGAAAAGCCAATACTGTACGACAAATTTCGACAACTTCCTGGGCGTTTGTAATATCTGGAGTTTAAAGGTGGATTTTTTGATGGATGTTACTAGAAAGCTATGCGAAAAATATTTGGGCGCCCTTCTTCATGCCAATGTCCTTACCAAAGCCAACATATTGAATTCACCCGATTGTTGTGCTGCGCTATGATCTTGCGCTTTGTATCATATGAATGTCGTATTTGAGTTGAGGAAGGGCAAGATGATTGAGAATTTGGTTGATTGAACAAGATACCCACAGTTATCCATCTGAATAGTGATTTGAGAATGTCAGAATATGTATCAGGATAGCATGGAAATCCGACATGATTCATGACCAAGTTCCGCTCAATGTGATATTACATTCATCATGATATGTGATGAATACGTAGTACCAACTTACACTGTAGTTTCCTACCTATCTACGTATCCACCTAGAGGTATTAAATTACTCTATTGTCCCTAAACTGAGTATCAGAGCGCATGATTTATTAATAGTGAATCAAACTCAAATTTAGGAATTTAGAAGTCATGAGAAGTCATCCGAAGCTCCAAATAGAAAGAACTCGCCAGCTCACATATTGTCAGCTACGGTAATTCGCTAAACCTAAATAGGTTAGAATGTCATGTGTTGAATGAAATGATGACTCAGATTTAGCTTAGTGTCAAATAATGTCGCGAACCAAACTCAGCCTCCTTCCTTCCAACTCCTTTCAAAACCATAAAACCATTCAGGAACAAACAAATATCTCCAACTCTTTCGACATAATCCATCAACAACCCGAACTTCAACCACTTTCCATTTAATAGATTTCCCTCTACAAACTCTTGAAATAAATTACCTTCATTAATTTGCGACTTCATCCAACTTCGATAATCGCAAGCACTTTTGCCAACAATACTATCAGGCGCGTCCTCAGCCAAAGCCTGATTCCTCTTGGAACGCATTACAGCGCATCAGAAATTAAAGTCAGCTAGCCTCTCTCCCATCCATATCATCTTCGAAAGCGCTTGATCCATCTATACCCGGTCAACACTTTCTTGTTTTATTTGAACCTAACGTTGCGAGCCATATTCAGCCAACTTCTCGCTTTCAAACAAAACTTTACAATGTCTTCTGATAAACTTGGCCAATCTCTTGACGAGATTCTCGCAACTCAAAGAGCCTCAGGTGCAGGTCGAGGTGGTCGCGGCGGTCGTCGTGGTGGTCGTCCTTCAGGTGGTCGTAACGCCACCGCAGCTCCAGTTGGAGGCGTATCAAAGAGCAAGAAGCCAGTTAAGGGTTCAGTAAAGCCTGCTCCAACCGGTCCTTCTGGCGGAAATGCCCCATCTCGTATTGTGGTCAGCAACCTGGTATGTTTGCCTTGTCTTTCCATCTCCCTCGAGGATCAACCTGCTAATTATTTTTATCTCAGCCATATGATGTGACTGAACAGCAGATTAAGGTATGTTGCCGATGAGGTCTTTATGGCCTTCAGGAACTTTTATCGATCTTTTTACACGCCTCTTCTTGATTCGTCGGAGTGGTCGAGGCCTTTGTTTACATGAGGGATCTTTCCCTAATTCCCATCAATAAGTCTTTCTTCATACCTTTGCTCGCAAATTGCTTGATGCATTGGTAGGATTGAAGTAAGGCTCGTCAGATTGCATAAGACCAATGATTCTTTAGGTTGCCTGGCAAGCTCCTGATTTCGAACTTGGCGCAGACGAATGATGGCGTATTTTATGACTGGCATGCCATTGCATGGCAACAATAAAACGGAGACTTGCCAGAGAAAGGCATGATTGAAAGATTCAGCGAGCGCAGTGGTTGAGCAAGCACAGTACAGCACAGCACATTAATCTTTCCTTTTTTTCGAACTTGAGAATACCGGAAATTTGCGCTTTATCCATTGCGAGACACATGCACCTCTCTTATGTACACAAGTTACGGGTTTCACGAGTTACTGGGTTTACCATCCTCTGACGAGTTACATCACAACACTTTCGGCACATGGAGGGGCATTGATTGATACCACAGTCAACATTACCGACTGACGATGTTGATTCATTCATCATTCGGTCCTTTGAATTGTTCGATTTCCTGGTGCAAGCACGCATACTGACATCACCACTAACGCTGACCGCTCGCTCGCTCGCTGTTTCTTATGAGGGTGTCGGAACGAAGATGCTTTTGAAAATTGCGAATAACTTTCTTTCTATGTGGACTGCCGACTTCGAAGAGCACCATCATTTTCAATTACTAATATCCTGTGTTATCAACGATTAGGAATACTTTCACGAAGCAAAATTGCACACCAAATCCGTTCAATTAGTATACGGTCCAAATGGAGCTAGCCGCGGTGAGGCCAACATCACCTTCCATCGTCCAGGTGATGCTGCTGCAGCTGTATCAAAACTTAATGGTGTCAAGGTTGACAATAGATCATTGAGGGTAAGGTCCATTGTTCGCCAGTATTATATACGGATATTTGCTCACTACGAATAGGTTCAACTGCTTGTTGACGCCCAGGCTGCTGCTGCTTTCGAGGAGAAGGCCGCGAAGAGACTCATGGACCGCATTTCGAGCACACCAAAACCACAACCAAAGTCCGCAGTGCCCAACAAGGCAAATGGCAAGGATCAAGGATCCAAGAGAGGTGGAAAGAGAGGTTCCCGTGGCTCTATCGCTCGCCCCGCCAAGAAGACTGCCGAAGAGCTCGATTTGGAGATGGCAGATTATTGGGAGAGTGGAAATGCCGCAGGTGGAGAGACTGGTGGTGACAACCAAGCTGCGAATTCTACAGTTCAACCAGCCGCTAACGGAGATGCAAACATGGATGACGAAATCTTGGTATGTACAACGTCAGTTACATAATCTTGCAAGTTTGCTAATCTATTCTTAGTAAAATCGTTCTCGCCAGCCCTGTAAGAATATTTACGGGGGAAGAAGCAACTGTATTGAAAATACTTCCGCATCCTGCTCCAACTACCTACTTTACGCTTATGTTGATTGTATTACTGCTGCTTCCTCACGCTTTCTTTCTGTGATTTACTGGCTGGGGTTTCTTTTCTACAGTGGGAGTGGTCAGGGCATGGGAGTAGAGAAATGGCAATGAGTTTCCGCAAATAATGGTTTAACGATGAGAGTGAGGGTCGCTCCTATTGAAATTGTATTCGAGCACTAGCGTTACAGAAATGGATATTTCTTCACTCATCCTTGCTTCCATACTTTTTGCAATTTACGTGTAATCCATTCCCATAACTTAGATCAATACAAAGATTGTATATTTGACTACATTTTTACTATTTCTTTTCCTTAAATTGAATGTGGGCATGCCGTGAAGCGAAGCAGGTGTGAGAAAAAAGTATGAATCCGAATGAATCATGGATGAACAAATATGCCCTCGGCAGTTGCAGGCTCCACGCACAATCTGATCCATCCGCATAGGAAGTGAAATCGTGTATGGACTTATAATACATTAACCCTTAGTCTGAGCTACTCTCCCCAAATGCTTGCATTCATCAAGCTAGCTTGTCTATCAATGGGGATTTCGGCGTCAAAGTCGTCGATCTTTGGAAGTAGTCAATCAGTTGAAGTATACTTGGATATTTATATCATACTTGTATGGGCTTGTGTTTATTTTTTTGAGTTGGGGGAGGGGCTAGATGGTGGATTGGGGTTGGATCGTGAGTAGGGAGTGAATCGCGTGTAGGGATTGAGGGTATTCGGTACGATAAATATGTGCTCACACTCAGTTAGCAGATACCTGTATTAGAATCACAGAAATAGTCGTTAATCATCTATGAGTAGATCACATAGATAAATCATACTACAACACTCTATTTCTATTATTCACTCTCGAAGGATAAATAAGAATACTTGTTCAGACATCGATCTCTATGCATTAATACCTCTTGCTCAAATGATTCCCCTACACCCTTCTTTCCTTCCTTCACTCAACGCTTTTGGAGATAAATCATTCAGATTCACATCAAATACATACACATACCAAATATCCCCGTCAAGCAGACCGAACTTGTTCGCTAGCTTACTCCTAGATATCGAGTCATATTGTTCCATTTCATCGATCCAACCTAAGCTCGGACAATATTATAACTCGATTGTACGATACCTTTCTAATATCTGTCCCTTGGTCTATATTCCCGTGGACGTTAAGCGTCATTTGTAAGTAACATTCCAATGTTCAAACTCCCATCTGTTCTTATCATGACAGAGACAGAGATATTGATAAAATATAATAGATACAAGATACGGCCCGAAATATATCGAGAGTAGAAAGCTAATTCTACTTGAATAGTAGTACTCCGGATCGAAACGTTTACGTCGAGTGTCACCCATAAGAGCTCTTGGTACAATTTAAGGTACTAGATTCGACTGGTCATGCCATACGAGCTAGAGGGGATCTGGCAACCAGCCCATTATCAGCCAGACGGGCCTTGTCTCTTGAACCCCTATCAAGAAAGAGTTGACTTGGAAAGATAGTTATCAACTAGAACTTCAAAAGACTTAGAGAGATACAAGTTGGAGAAGGAGGAAGAGGACAATGAAGATAAGAGTAATAAATATAGTAACATGTGAAAAAGAGAGTCTAGAAAGGGAGGTGCCAGACCGGGGATGCAGAATAAAAAGGCGCGAGGAAGCTCGCGAGGAGATTTGTAAAGAACGGGCACACCATGGGATCAAGAGAGGAAGATGTTTGATTTAGCGAGATGTGCATGGGATTGCGAAGAGAAGCGTCAGGCGAAACAAGAACGTGAGGATGAGAAGAGGTGGAATAGAAAGTTGAAGTCCGTAACTTCAAAGGAGATTGAGGAATCCATGAAAACGGAGCATGAGGCCGAGAAAAGGATTAAGGAAGACGAGAAATGCAAGGGGAAGTTGGGGAGATGGCATAAGTTTGATGCAATGTTCGAGGAAGAGGCAGATCGTTGGACTGAGGAGTTGACAAGAGCCGCTGGCCCCGCTCCCGAAGGTTATCCGTATGTTCAAATCGAGCTCGGTGGTGATCATAGACGTTTTTGCATGCCCGGGAGTTATACCTTTGCTAGTAGGAGCATAGACTGTCAGGATTGCAAAGATGACGAAGAGATGGCAAGGAAAATGGAAAGATCTAAGAAAAGGTAAGAAATGAAGTGGAGATGAATAGTTGGAGGAACTTGTATTCCCACCGACTTTGATGCTGGATAAACTGGTAGTTGTTGATTATTTTGATATATTCTTAATTTAACTTGGGTTTCCCTTAGGGAGACTGGAGGCACGTCTTCTAAGAATAGAGCGTGACTTTCAAATCATAACCTTCAGTTTTCTCTTGCTATCCGTAAACTAAAACGTCTATAACAATCACTGAGCGATGTGGTTGGGTGGTCGTCTGGTTGTCTAGCAGATGCGTCAACGTCCGTGCACCGACAGCCGGCACTAGCCTTGAGCTCACTCCAGCAGCCTTGTGTTCACCGAAAGCTATACACTCAACTCCTACAATCCGCTATGAGTGTGATTAATTGTTGATATGGCTTTAACTTCTGTAAGTTCAATTATATTATTTAATTTGGATTTTACTGACAATTTTAGTGGAAAACGTTCGATTTCTTCGAGGTCAGCCAAGTTAAACCGCCAGATGATGAGAGTAAATCTATCTTCGAGAACAATGAAATTAGCTGCGTATGCTCCGGTTCTGAGAATATCTTCGTTGGAAGTTATGATGGCACTGTGCGAATCTTGTCCTCAAGTTTTAAGATTCTGCGAACGTTCCTGGCACACGATATTGGGTCAATAACACACATGAAACAAGTGGAAGGCACATCTTTGCTGGTTACAATAGCTGTGGGTGGTAATGTATCGTGACACAACATCAGAGACTGATGTATTCTAGGAAGATTTATCACACGAACCGGTTCTGAAAGTATGGGCATTGGACAAACCTGTGAAGAAGACTGGTTTACCAACATGTCAATCGACCTTAGTAATTCAAAATGGGCGGAAACAGTTTCCTGTCAGTGGCATATCTACGGATTCTAGATACTGGCTAATGCATACCAGATATCTGCGTTTACCGCAATGGATGATCTTTCACAATTGGCCGTTGGATTTGGGAATGGAGCAGTGACCGTAATAAGGGGAGATTTGATCCATGATAGGGGAGCTAAGCAAAGAACAGTACATGAATCCGAAGAACCGATTACTGGACTCGCATTTCGCGAAGAAGAGCGACTCATTAATTTGTACATCGCCACAACTTCACGACTTGTGAAGCTTGTGATATCAGGAAGAGCTGGTCAATCAGCTAGACCTGTTGAAGATTCTGGATGTGGTGTGGGTTGTATGACGGTCGATAAAAAGAACAGTGATATATTGGTAGTCCGAGATGATGCTATCTATTACTATAGAGTCGACGGCCGAAATTCATGTTATGGTTACGATGGTTCGAAAAGCCTGGTAGCAGTTTATGGAGATTATGTTGCGATAGTCTCCCCCCCCGCTACATCAATCACGACAAAATCCAGTACCCTTCGGCGATTTGGTGGGGCCCATGCAGATGATCTATTCAACACGTCGACATTTACCTTATTGGATACTGATCTGAAATTTGTGGCCCACTCCGAATCGTTAGTTTCGCACGTTAAAGACTTATTCATCATTTGGGGTGATTTATTTACATTGACACTGGATGGGAAAGTTAGTAGTCCCAGTCGATGTATTGATTGGAGCTGACAATATATTAGATACATCGTTATCATGAGAAACCATTACAACAGAGACTTGAGACTCTGTACCAAAGGAATCTTTACGTTCACGCAATCAATTTGGCTCAAAAGGCTGGTATGGATTCCAAGCAGCAAAATATAATTTTTCGAAAATCAGGAGACTTTTTATATCAAAAGGGGGACTATGATGGTGCCATGCAACAATATCTAAAGGCAATTGATAGTACGGAGCCATCACAGGTTATTCGAAAAGTATGTTCGTGCCTATGATTTTTGTTAGGCTACGGCTAACACTCTTAGTACCTTGATACTCAACGTATCCACAATTTGATCGAATATCTCGAGGAGCTTCATGAACATCACAAAGCAACAGCTGATCATACTACTTTATTGTTGAACTGTTACGCTAAATTAAAAGATATTGATAAACTGGAGAAGTTCATCAAATCTCCAGGCGATCTTAAATTTGACCTTGACACCGCTATTACCATGTGCAGACAAGGTGGTTACTATGAACAAGCCGCATACCTTGCAACCAAGCATGGTGAACATGAGTTAGTAGTGGACATATTAATAGAAGACTCGAAAAGATACCCAGAGGCTTTGCAATACATATGGCGGTTAAACCCTGATTCCGTAAGATTGTTTTCGCAATGGTTACGAAAATATGCTGACTTTTCAAAAGGCCTATCCAATTCTTATGAAATATGCCAGAGTTCTTTTGGGACATTGTCCAAAGGATACAACACAGATCTTCATTGACTACTATACAGGACATTACAGGCCAATGAAAGACGTTGTTATAACATCAGAAGCACCGGTACAACATGCTGGATATGCTGCTGGTGCCGCAGGTGTTGCCGTCAATGCTGTTGCGAATATGAGAGATTTAATCCCACTTCCTTTTATGAATACGTCTACTATCACTTCACCCGCAACAATAGGCAATGTTAATTCTATACCAGCTGATGGTCAGGTGCTTGAAGTTGTCGAGCCACCACCACCAGCTTACAGTCCACCACAACCAAGGACTGCCTTTTCTTCTTTCGTGGATCATCCTGAGGAATTCATTGTATTCTTAGAGGCATGTCTTAAAGATCCGGGTTTGAAGGAACGTGATAAGATTGACCTTTACACAACTCTATTTGAGATGTACCTGCATAAATCAAATCAAAAGAATGGACGCAATCGAGAAGAATGGGAAAGTAAAGCAAAGAAACTTATTGAGGGTGAAGATATCCCAATTGACATTTCGAATGTACTTTTACTTTCCCATCTCTCTGATTTTAAGGATGGTACCACTCTCGTTCGTGAACAAGCTGGTTTACGTTTCGATATTTTTCGATCATACACTGCTGCAAAGGACACTGCTGGTGCAATTAAAGCTTTACGCAAATATGGTCCTGAAGAGCCACAATTATATCCAGCAGCTCTAGCATATTTTACATCAGATCCAAGAATTCTGGAAGAAGCAGGAGATGAATTGGATGCAGTATTAGAAAAGATTGATACTGATGGACTCATGGCTCCACTGCAAGTGATTCAAACCCTCAGCACTAATGCAGTAGCTACCATGGGTATGATCAAAACCTACCTTCAACAAACAATTCAACGCGAACGCAAAGAAATTGCCACCAATCGTCGCGTCATCAATTCTTATCGCACAGACACTCAAACTAAACGACAAGAAATCGCTGAACTCTCCACCAAACCTCAAACCTTTAATGCAACTCGCTGTTCTTTTTGTGGTATGCAATTAGATCTTCCCACAGTTCATTTCTTGTGTAAGCATAGTTTCCATCAAAGATGTCTAAAGAATGATGATGAAGGCAACGTGGAAGGAGATTGTCCAACGTGTAAAAAGGAAAATGATACAATCAAAGCTATTAGGAGAGGACAGGATGAGACTGCAGAAAGACACGATTTGTTTTTGGATATGCTGGGGAGGAGTAGGGATAAATTTGGGACAGTAGCGGAGTTTTTTGGAAGGGGTGTTATGGAGGTTCCGGGTGTGGAATGAGGAGGGAGGACAGGGGTGGGGTTTATGTGGTTAGATAGCATAGGCTAGGTTGATATTAATGTGGAAGTTGAAAATGTTTCTTGTGTGTCTTGTTATGTGTGTTTATATGTCTGGCTGTACTTTTTACTTGGAAACTTAGAGGTGATAGGATATCTTTAGTTTTTAATGGTATCACCTATGAATTCTACACTAATAGCCTTAAAGCCACAAGTATCAATTACCTAGTAGATATTAACGCAGACCTGGTCTTTAGATATCAGTATTGTATAGAATATAAACTCAATCAACATTCTTAATCTAGGTAGATAGGCAGGTGAGTGAATTTGAAGCTCATTATTATTATTATTTTTTTCTTTTTTTTTTCCCCTTGAATTTTATCTTTTGAGTTATTTTATATTAGAATTCTCTTATTAGATGAAAAATCGTTCCAGGAGCGGGGAATTTAGGAATTAGAGAGGAGAGAGGGAAAGGAGGAGAGAATTGGGATTGTTACATGTGGTTTGTTAGTTGGTTTTAGTGTATAGTTTAAGGTGAAGGAAAGGAAAGAGAAGAAGGGGTGGGTGGGTTAGTGTGATAGTGATGGGGCTGGGGATTTGGCTGAGGATGAGGATGAGGAGATTTTGATCAGATTTTTACATTTAGATTGTTTAATAATTAATCACATTAAAATCAATCTCTTTATTATAATTAAATTCCCACCTGGAGCAACTACAATGACTTACACAAGTTAGACTTTGAATATCATGAGACTAAATTTCTCACTCATTCAGGTGAATCTAGGTAATTACCATAATCTATATTAGAAAACCGAAGTTTGATTTCTTCTCTTTTACACAGCAGCATTAATTTTGAGGCCAAGAAGGTTCGAGATATTTTTACATAAAACCAAATCAGCTCCCATACCAGCTATCACAAAATTAAACACAGTCTTTTCATGCTTTTCAATACTAGGATAAATTATCCTGTAAAAAAGAAAATACAAGTACACAACATAACTCACCAAGCTCTCTACATCGCAGATTTGAAAATCCTGGTTTAGGAAAATCATTCACACATAGGTCCCGCACTTAGGAAAAGTGAAGTGACCTCTTGTCTATGAATTGTTGCTTATGGATTTTGATGTTTGAATTCAGATTTGAGGGATGATGCCTGAGATTTGGAATTATAGATGTGCAACAAAACTCATTCAAGGAATCTTAATGGTAGGAATCCAAAAGACCGCCGCAACGCTATTTGAAAATTGCTGAAACTAACAATCGACAGCTTTTATGCTAATACGTAGAGAAGAGGTGAAGAATGAGTCTTGTAGGGATGAAGCCTGTGATATGGCATCGTAGATGTGCAACATAGCTATCGAAACTAGGAGAAGAGGAACATTTTCTCATATCCTGCGGCTAGTTAGTTATGAATCACCATGATAAATTCCAAAACCGGAACAGAAACTTGGGTAGATGTGTAACATGAGTTTGCAGGATACTCTGATTTGTAGATTTTTGATGATTTATTAAGGTTTAAAACCAGAAGAACAGCGGCACTTTCTTCCGCAATTAAAACACATATAATACTCAATTATTGAATTTAATCCAGAATCACAAATAACCCTGGAGCAGATATGCAACAAAAACTTCTAAAAGGCCCTGAATGATTCGTTTGGAACAAGCCGGCTTGTTCGAGTCATTCGTAGTTGACGAACTAGGAAAACCGGAACATGTTCTCACATTACTCGGCTCATCAGACTTTCGTTCTTTCAAGATCTGTCCACAACCAGCAAGATACTGAAGTGGATGTGCAACATAAATCTTTCCAAAGACTCTAGGTAGTAGATTACCGGGTGGCTGTCAATTAAGAGAACAGAGACATTTTCAGGATGTATAACAAATAATAAAAATGTCCGAGTAGATATGCACTTGAAATATTTCAAATGTATTGTACATATCCGAAAAATCAGTCTAGGATAGTTATTTATAGTTACTGTGACAAATATATCAGGTTATTCTATTTCAGGCCAAGCAGCTCATAAATTTTGCTCACTTCAAGAGATCAACGTGGAAGTAGAAACCTAGTTATCAAACACAAATACTCTCAAGGACTCTAAATGGAAGGAACCAAAAAATCATCCCATAACTACAGAAACAGTAGTAGTTGCCCCAGCATGCGGCTCAAAAATGTCAATTTGTCATAATATATTCCACAAACAGCAAAAATATTCGTAGATCTGCAGCAGGTCAAGGTTTCTGACTGATGAACTACTGTTGATCAGCTCAAAATGGTAAAGGCTATGAACTTGTCAGTTTTAGAGATCGGCATGATTCACACTCTGGTCAAAAACCTTATTTACAGATTCCGAACTAGGGAATCGGATCATTAACCGAATAATTTTGAGCCCCAGCCTCGCTTACAGAATATTGTCTTGTTAGGATGTGGCTTGCAATATTGAATTATAGACATGCAACGGAGGTTTCTAGAGTCTTTGAATGGTTGAAATTAAAACGCCGATGACAAACCGCTTCATAGTAGTTGGATCTAGGAAGACGGATCATGAATGGAGTTACCAGGCGGATAATTTGACCCTTTAGCCCTATTCTAGGGATGGGTGCTTGATACAAATAGAGCTAGATTAAAAGAAAGCAAAATAAGAATTAGATTCGTTATTCTAAGCTTTATTTTTGGGGGGGGGGGTATCATTCATCAGGAATAATGAATAAAATCCATTCATATTCCTTGATAGTCACTTCGATAAAGCTATTCGTTTCCCATTCGTTTACTACATGCTTCGATTAAACCTCGTTCCTCCCTAGAAAAAATTATTCTAAAAAATATAAATAATAAAGAGAGCTAGATTATTATGCCTTGTAGAATTATAAATATCAAATCCCTATTCATGCACACAGAAAGTACCGAACTCCTTCGTAAACAGCGTTGAGTTTTTAGGAGAGAACTTTAACTTGGCCGATGAAATCTACTACTTTCCTTCGTTCCACTTTTATTTCTATGGAAATTTGAGTAAAATGCTAGCATACACTTATATTTCTATAATCTATTCTACAACCTTACTGTATTGGGTATAGATATATAAGGCCTATACTCCGTTCATAAAAAAATGGTCCCTTAGGAAGGTGTTTTGTCCTTTCTGCCCGCACGAGTACCTTACTTACTATAAAAGTCCTCACTTGTAAGGGTGTGGCTTGTATGTTGGAAATCAGATGCGCAACATTATTTATCTAGAGAGTATGAGTGGCTGATTCAACAGGCTGATTCTCACAGCTGGAACTAAAGAACCGTAATATAAAATGGACTCTCTGACTATTAATCTTTTACACTTAAGTTGTCTGTCGAGCTGAGGCTTGTAAGGATGAGGCTTGTATAATGAATTGTAGATATGCAACATTATTCATCTGAAAATTATGAGTGGCCGATTTCGAGAGACTGATCGTCGCTATTGAAGGTAAAGAGCTGTACTGTGAACCGGATACTGTGATTCTTGATCTACTGTACTTAGATTGCCAGTAAGTTTAAGACTTGTAAGGGTGAGGCTTGTAAAATGGAACTGTAGATATGCAACAAAAGTCTCATGAAGCATATGAGTGGACGATTTCTAAAGTCCCAGTTCGAGACTAATTCGTGGATATTCTGGCTCTAGAGATATAGGATGAAGCGGATGCTCTATATTTTACTTCACCACACTTAAGTTGTCTGTAAAATTGAGGCTTGTAAGGGTATGCTTGTAATATACAATTGTAGATGAGCAACAAAGGTATTCTATGAGATTCTCAATGGTTGAATTCCGGAGGCCGGAAAGAAATTAGTCTGTGGCTACTAGAGTTAAGAAGTTAAGCGATGAACCGGATTATAAAGATGATAGGCCGAATGATTAAATCTGAGCTTATGGCTCATGAATCGCGATCTTCTTAGGATGAGGCCTGTAATATTGGGATGTAGTTATGCAACAGAAGTCATTCTGAAGATTTTGAGTGGCTGAATTCAAAGGCTCGTCCGATATTATTTTATGGATATTTATGAGGGCTATGAAATAGTATCATGAAACGGATTATTACCCTTCAACTTTTGGCTCAAACATTGTGCACTTGTCAGGATACAGCTTCTAGTATGAAATGTAGATATGCAACATAAATAAGTTATTTTAAGGATTACAAGGAAGTGGCTGAATGCAAAGACCAGTGAGATACTAGTCCACGGGATCGATTAAGGAATAGTATTATAAAGTGGAGTATTATTCTTCAACTGTTGATTCAAATTTCATATACTTGTCAGGATACAGCTTGTAATATTCATATACAGATATGCAAAAAAGTCATTTGATGATTGTGAATGCTTGAATTCCATAGGCCAGTGACATACTAGTTCATGGCTACCAAAACTAAAAGAGCCGGATTATGAATCAGGTGTCCGCTTCTAAGCTTATAACTCGCATATTGAAATATTTTTGGATGAAGCCTGGAAAATGAGAATGTAGATATGCAACATAATTATTTGAAGATTGTAAATGGTTGAAATCCAATGGCATACCAGAAGCCATTGAGTGATGGCTGGAGCTAGAGAACTGCAGTATAAACCGGATCCTCGACTCCTGAGCTTTTGGATCTTATGATGGAACGCTTCAGGGTATACCCTGTAATATGAAAATGTAGATGTGCAACTTAAGTTATTTGAAGATTGTGAATGGTTGAAATTCAAAGGCAGATCAAAAGGCGTTGGATGGCTAGTTAAAACTAGAGAACTGTAGTATAGACCAGATCCTAAACTTTTGAATGCAGGGCTCGTGAACTTAAACTTGTAGGGCCACAGCTTGTATAACGGTATGTAGATATGCAAAAAAAGTCTTTGGCTTATTTCCGAGGCCGATGAGATATCAGTATGATTTACCAAAATTAAGAATCTAACAATGAACCGGAATATTGGTTCTGCGTCTGTTAGTTTATGATCGACAATCTCTCCAGGATACAGCCTGTTATAGCAAGTGTCAGATATGCAACGGACATCTGGCAAAGCCCTTGATGATTGGTGTTGAACGAGGTTGATTGGATAATAATAAGATAACAAAATTATTTGTTATAAATTAGTGGAAAATTTAGTTATATCTAGCTCGGGAGTTATAAAATATACAAATGATATAATAGTATTAAATTAAGGTTTTTATAAATATTATAACTAATTTTGATCTACTTGTTTTCTTTTTTTCGAATGATTCTTTGAGAAAAACATCTGTATTTAAAAGTTTTAATGAAATTCTATTATAAATCATTTTAGTATGACATATAATATAATTCTTATACAAAAGTCAAAATTGATTGAATTATTTTATATTAATGCCATACCACGTCATTGTGTAGCCATTGGTTGGTTAATATTATTAAGTGATTTAATAATCTAATACGAATTCTTCAAGTTCAAACTGGATTTAAGAGATCGACAAAGTTCTATTCATGACTCCCTGAGCTTAGAGGCCCACCACATCATAAGGCTTCAGCTGTTGAGTCAGGATTGACAAACTTGCCAGGATACATCTGGTTGTACAAAATATAGACATGCAACAGAAGTCTTTCGTAACTGTATAAGCTAAGAGCCGAAATGTATACCGGATTATGAACTGGAATATTCATTCTTTAACAGTTGATCTACAAATCGGGAGTCTCTTAGGATATACCCAGTAATAATAAAGATGTAGAGATGCAACAAAACCATTTCCAGGACTCTGAGTGGTCGAAGTTCGAGGCCGCTCAGCATGCGTTAACGTTTTCATAACCGCTAAAGCTAGAAACCGGATCATCAACCAAAATATCCATTCGTCAAAAATTGTGCTCATAGATTTCAGACTCGTTAAGATATACCTAGTAAGATGAAGATTCAGAAATGCAATAGAAATCTTTCCAAAACTCTAAATGATTAAAAATCGAGGTCAATTCGAACACTGATTCATAAATACTAAAGAACTAGATTATTAATTGGATCATCAACCAAAATACATTTTTTCTAGTATCTAACTTACAAAATTAAATACTTCTCAGGATAAAACCGGTAAAATGAAAGTTCAAATATGTAACAGAAGTCTTTTTAGGACCGTGACTGGTTACATTTTCACAGCTAGTCCAGAATGATCGTTTTGGCTCCGAAAATTAAAAGCAGGTCTTCACTTCCTCAATTTAGATTGACTAATGAGAGACTTGTCGAGATACATCTGGTAATATCAAATGTAGAGGTACAACAGATGTTTCTCAGAGAGTATAAAGTCATTTTATATCCTTCGAATAGAAACTCCAAGTCCGTTATTATATTAATTAAAGTATCAATTTCTTATATATCTTTGTGTATCAATTATCTCTATTTATCTTTTAATTATAGAAATATAATCTATTATATAAAAATTTGAATAAAAATAAAGTAATTTATAAATAATACAGATTAATTATTGAGATTATAAAATTATCAATTTTTTTTAGAAAAAAATATTATAATATAAAAACTCCCAAGTATTCCTCAACACCATATACAAATGAAATAAAGATCAGAGATAGATAGTTTCCCAATATTGTAAAGGATATTCATAGATTCCAAGAACCTCCGTAACATCCAAGCACTATCGACCTCCCGGACGCCATAGACGCCATCAATGCCTTGAACTCCTTCGAATACCCATAACAAATGAAATGAAAATAAAACAGTGACTGATTCCTAAACCCTTCAGAGAGGCTTCAAAACACCACCTGCCTCATCACAACCTCCCACATTATCACAACCTCCTACATTACCAACGCCTCCTACCTTATCAACGCCTTCGGCGCCTCTCACGCCTACACCACCGCGTACTTCATCAGCGCCTACACCACCAAGCACAACGCGCATCAATCTCATCATCTAATGACCATCAACCCCATTAGTCTTCCCATTCCCATTAACCTCAGCAACCGGCACCACATTCTCCTTATCCTCCTCTGGAACCGGTCCCAAACGTCCATACTGCCACTCTGGCAACGTCATCCCCGTCTGATCATGAATTGTCGACATGAGCGGTGGAAGCATCTGATACAAATTCCTAATACTATCCAAACCACCCATATTAATACCCTGACCCTCAGACGATCCAGCAATTGCATTTCCCGCACCACCAGACTGAGCACCCGTATTCCAAATCGTCATCTTGGGGTTCAAACCACGAACCGCCTCGGCGTTGGCCTTGGCTAATTCTTGGTACGTGCCCCGCTCAATCATCAGGTATTGGATTAATCCTTGTGGACCTCCCATCGCTTTACTCATATCGGCGTATGCGACGGCCATGGCACTCATACCCGCTGCTTCTTTTTGTGCTCTTAAGAGAGCTGCATCGGCGGCTCTAGCCTCGGCGATATATTGAGCTTCGGCTTCGATTTTGATTTTGTAAGCTTTGGCTTCAGCGGCTTTTTGCTCGCTGTAAAATTCAAACTCTGCTCGCGTCTTCTCCTTATATGCCCTAGCATCAGCTGCTTTCTGTTCACTGTAGACTTTAGCATCGGCGGCCTTTTGTTCACTATTGGCTTTTGCAATCGCAGCCTGTTTCTCACTGTAAACCTTGGCATCAGCAGCCTTTTGTTCAGCGTTAGCTCTTGCATCCGCTAACTTTTGCTGACTGTAAAACTCAGCATTTGAGCGAGCCTGCTCCTCATAGTTCTTAGCATCAGCAGCTTGTTGCTTTGCTTCACGAAGAATGGTAGCCTTAACGACATCGGAAGCACGAAGACGCTCAAGTTCCGTTTGGGCGCGCTTAACTTCGACGTCTCGACGGAGTTCTTCGTCGCGAACTTCGGTGGCACGTGTAGCCTCTTTAAAGGTTCAATATCGTTAGCTTATAGCGTCACAACCAGTCGCGCCTCTCCCAAGAAGCTAAATCTCTTTCTCTTGCCAGATCATCTCAGTGTCAAGACTTTGAGGTACTAGTCTCTTGACTCTTCAGAAACATCCAGGTGAGATTCGAGCATCAGGATTTACAGACTTTAGATTCTGGAAGGCTTTGTAGACTTTTTGAGACACGAAATTGGGAAAATTTTGGGGTCCTCCGCGAAATAAGAATTGATTGATGACTTACCGATTTGAGCAACGTTAACATCACGGTTGTAAGTAGTTTTGCGTGTTGCAAGTGTGGCTTCAGCTCGAGCCTTCTCACTATCACGTTCTGTCTTTTGAACAGCCGTCTCGGCTTGAACTTTGGCCAGTTCTCGGTCTTGCTCTGCTTTACGCTGTGCCTCTCCAACAGTACCCAAGCGTTGAGCTTCTGCTACATCAATACGGGCTTGATTGATAGCACCCTCGTGTGCTTTCTTGCTAAGAGATGCAAAGTAGTTTGAGCCTGGCGCATCTTTAAGTTCCTTGACGTTAGCATTGTAGATTCTGAGACCGAATTGACTCAACTCGGATTGAATGTTCTTGAAGATGTCTTTCTTGAATGCTTCTCTCTCTGTGAAGATCTTCTCCATTGACATTGAGCTGACGAGAACACGGGTTTCACCCTCGATGATGCCAACAACAATCTTTTTAAGATGTTCGCCAGCATGACCACTATTCTTTGTCTCTCCCTCTGCCAACAGCATCGAGAACTTCATAAGTGCATCGTTTGAATCCTCCGCGTCTGTTTCGCGGTTACGATCGGCGGTACGAGCATTATCGCCTCTGCGGTTGACATCAGGACCGATGGTAAATACAACAGGAATGGCCAACTGAAGTTTCTCTTTTGTCATAGCCTGAAGGGATAACTCATAATCGCGAGGTTGAATACTAAAACGTTGAACCTAAGATTTATCAGCAGTGCGATGTGGAAGAAGGGGTTAGATTCACCTTTTGAAAGGGCCAAATGAAAGCACTCTTGCAAATTTTCACAGTTGCGATCCTCGCGCCAGTAATAGCAAGGTACTGTAATAGTTAGTGATGTGGGGTTTAAGTGTGCTAAGAATAGGTTCTAACCTCATTGGGGGAAGCGATCTGATAATACATGATGATGTTTGTGGTGGTGATTCTCTGCAGAATCCAAACAGAAAATCAGGGGGATATCTGTAGAATCTATAGAAGTTCGAAGAGCGTAAAAGGTGTTAGTGCTATGATGTGTTAATCATACAGTAAATGTGATATACATGTGAATATGTTATCGAATACACACTTATTCTGAATTTATCAAGAGGTGTGAATGTTAAGAAGAATCCAGAGATATCCGGTGGCTTTAGAATGCTTCCAAAGTCTTCTAAGATTACTAGTTGTGTTATTAGTGAGCTTTCGATGACTCGTGACAACTTGTAACGATTGAACGAGAGGTCTAAATAAATAGACATACCAGTGCAAACGTAAATTGGCAGAGTAATGATTTAATCTAGACCGCAGAAGATCAAGTGTGATAGGTCACCTGACTTTGATAATCTTTCTAGTAGAGATATAGTTCAAATAGCGGGAAACGCGAGTAAGTAGGTACTATGGCGTGATAATATTGGAACCCCGCAATTATTGATACTAATGATGTAGTAATAATATAGAAGTATCGATAAAAAATGAATTGAGCAAAAAAATGAATTTATATATCTTCAAATGTGCTGACAGGCTGAAAGTCCTGTGTTACCAGACACCCCATGTTTGAGGCATGGCAAACATACAATCTAATTGAGTCACTGAGGAATTCTAACTCAAAACAGCTACCGATGTTTCGCCAACATGTCAAAATGGCTTGGTACAGGGCGAACGCGACATATGATAGATGAAGCATGGAGGAGGAATCCAAATGTCAGATTCTTGACATAAAGAGGGGAAAGCCTGGTCACAAGCCAATAGCGTTAACGGCGCAATTCATTGATCCAATGATGATGTTGTTGCACTGCCGCCATTCCGACCGCTGAGAGTAGAATAAGAAATGGGCTGATTCATTCCTATGGTAAGCTTGCAGCAAGCAATGGATTATTCTTTGGAAATATGAGCATGCAACGGAACATTCATTTGCTGACCAAGATACGATGGATTCCCGTTGCTTTGAGAATGTTATCCAACTGGTTTGAACAGAAATGATGTTGTGCCGAAATCGGCAATCGGCTCAGATAATGATGTGATGTTAAAGCTTGGAAATGCTGGCTAGGGTGCCGAGCTTTTCAGCCCCTGGACAAGCCACTAAAATTGATGATCTCCACCCCGGATCTTCTAGCGAGCTTCTAGAAAGTCTCAGCTGACAATCATCGCTCCACACAGCCATCGTCATACTCACCTGTGGAGTCACAGCAAAATGCATATCTTTGTTAAGGCGGACGAGGCAGATAACGTTAAATGGACATCTCGTTACCCCATGTTTGAGAGCCTGGCAGCTGAACAACGCATGCTTGGTGTTACACAGCCTAGGGAATTATCCGACTACCGCCATCTATCTGTGAGACCGCAAGTCTTCGATCTATGAATCTTCAGAAATCATTCGATTTATATCAATACTATGAATATCACATACCCAATCACATGACTCACGTCATCGGATAATAAACTTTCTCCTGTGAATCCAGTCTCGTGACTATTGGACTAGTAGTAGGCTAGTAGCGCTAAGTCGATGGTCTACACTACTAAGCCTGACGGCGTTAAAAGACTACGGTACTTTCAATCAGAACTTGACTCAACGTACCGGCCTTCGGCAAGGAAAAGCAGATACTTGCCCAATCCCCACTCAAATCTTCATCACCTCGATCACTCTCAAAAATATCACATTTTTGGAATCACTCATCACCATGGATTCCAAACTTCCAACATACGAGGATGAAAATGGACCAGCTCCTCCATCATATCTCGACTCCTTATCATCAGCATCTCCTAAAACATCCAAGATATCGGGCCCATCAACGTCTAAATCAACATCCTACGGTTCGCAAATCCAATCCCAGCTCAACAATCTCAGCACACAATTCAGCTCGCTTCAGACCCAAAAGTCTCTCCTCGCGCACGCCCAAGAAGAGAAAATTCTCTCTCTTCTCACAACTCAAATCCAAATCTACCTATCCGGATTCGCAAACACTGGTTTAAGAAAAGGCACATTAATTTTGATACCAGCACAATGTCTTCAGAACGAAAAGGCACAACCACTTGAATTTGATCAGGAAGATAAAAGTACATATGATGTATTTGTGGAAGTAGGAGATAAAGAAAGTCTTAACGGTGGGACATGGTTCTGGGAAGATGAGGAAATGGCAGAACGATTGGCTGCGGCGTTGAAACCAAGTACGGAATTACCTTCTAGGGAGACCGTTACGCAAAAGGGTTCTAATGCTGGAGTACTCAGTCAAGGAGTAAACAGATTTTGGAAAAAGAAATCGAGCTTGAAGAATGTGGAAACTCCTGTGTTGGTTGAGGATATGAAGGTTAGTTCTGCTGTTGTGGAGCCAAGGGATAAGGTACACATGGAAGTTAAGGCTGATGAGGTTGTTTTTGAATATGAGAATACTTTTGGTCTTTTGGAAACTCAACGGGGATATGGGGTTGTACTTTCCTTTGAAATTCTGAATTAATGGGTAGTTATAACTCAAAGCATATTATGGGTATCGAGAGCTGTCCTTTGACAATAACTTGAACCTCCCCTGGATTTCTTCTGTTTCTACTATGCACATCTCAGATGAAGTGTATCTTACCATACTCATCTTTCTTGTCTTTGTCTGAGCATGACCTGATAAGACAACTAACTCATGGTATATTCACTTGCATTAAAGACCCATGGAGACTAGAAATCTATTCAAATTTCTATTTGTCTGAGTGTATTTGTTCCATGGTTCGGTTCAACTTCCTTTCCCCGAAAGACTAAGGATACTATTGATGTATATCCATGTGCACCAGCTTGACCCTAAAAATATAAAGATCCCGCAGCTTTCAATTGTAGATATTTATCACGCCACTGGCACGTTTTTGTAACAGTCAAACAATTTTTAGATAATGCATAATCTTGGTTAATTGTATAAGGTTATAGTCTATAAACTTTATTGTCGGCTTGCCGACACCAAGACCTTGCTGTACGCGAGGTTTACCCGGTATGATCAAAGAAAATTAGAAACTTGCTTAAGTGAAGCTCGATCCTGATAATCTGATTGGTCTAAAATACCCCGTTAGAAAATCTGAAAAAAAAACCTTGGCGCAACCCAACCTTACAGCCTTAGGCACATATGACTTGGAGCTTTTTTCAATTCAGCTCATTTAATCCAATTCATTCTGTCAGGTTTTCGTATCACGATAGGGGATAGGTAATATCGACGGCAATAGGGTTATATTTAATACAGAACTAAACCTTACCCTTCTATATTCAAGGGTAAGCTAGTTCTATATAGACTATTTCTACATCGAAGGTTTTAAACAAAGGCCTTTCATCTTCCGGCTCATCGCCGGAAAGGGCTAGGCCCCCTGTTACGAACGGTATTTAGTTACGACTAAAACCTGTATCACATGACTAAACAATGTGTCACGTGGTCCCACTCGTCCCACCGATTTAAATCGAGGGGAACGGTGGGAAGGCCTCCCACTGATCCCACTGATTTATATCGAGGGGAACAGTGGGACATACGGCACGAAGGTCTATATAATCAAGATGGATTTCCTTTGTATAGAGCTTCGTGCTCAAGATCAATCATTTAGTACACTCTACTATTAGTTACGAATTGCATATTATCATTGTCATTACTTTAAGTCCCTGCTTGACGCCTAGTTATAAACCATTTCGAGAGCCTAGAGCACTTCCACGTGATCTAGACGGCAAACCTCGTAACACTACAATCAAATATAGTTATTTGGTAAGACTACATCAATTCAATACAATCACTCGATAGTTATAATTCAACGCTAGATAAGAATTATA